>NW_027069590.1:1264477-1278960 GCF_002906115.3 Quercus suber | reverse complement strand
TCCAATAAAATGGAAGAATTATAAATCTCCAAATAATAGATCTGAAATTTGGTTAAAATCCAATATAACACTTGTGGGTACATAATAATTGTATTGAATTGAATTGATTATTTTTAATGAATAGATCTGATCGCAACTTTGAATATGGAATTCAAAGGGACCCCCTTAATTCATCCAGTAAATAGGGAAGACATAGGTTTGCTATGAATGACCCATGTTGATTGCTTAAAATTACACTATTATCTTAGTCTTGGTAGGTAATATCACATCAATTTCATGTTTAATTACACGTAAATATGTGAGTGTAAAATACTTCTAAAAAATATATTCATTACATGTATTTTTCTCTTGTAGGAGATTAAAACCATTCAGCTAATCATATAGTCAAGAGAATCCAAGGATCAAGATCAATTGGAGCATGATTTTTGAAGTATTAAATAAGTCAAAAACGTGTGAAAATGAAATAAGGGAAGAAAGAAATCCGTCCAAGTCAAAATTGGAAAAATCCTTATATGGAAACATCCTGCACTGTTTCAGTATTTTTGACATTACTTCTTACACAGATGTCCGATTGACCTGATTCTTATGGCCACGGAATGAAGACTTGAAGATCTACTGGTTATACATCCCTCAAATTTAGGATGAGAATCCCTTGATTTGCGGAATTTTATCCACTGGCATTTCCATCCACATTTGACATTCAAAACAATTTTTCTGGAATTTGTGGTAAACAAAAAAGTTGTAGATATTCAAGTCTTCTTTCCATGGCCACAAGAATCAGGTCAATCGGACATATTCGCAAGAAGTTATGGCAAAAATACTGAAACAGTATAGGATGTTTTCATATCAGGATTTTTCCAATTTTGGTTTGGACAAATTTCTTTCTTCCCTTTTTTATTCTCACACGTTTTTGACTTATTTAATGCTTCAAAAATCATGCTTCAATTTATCTTGACCCTTGGATTCTCTTGACAACATGTCTGTACAATTAGGTGAATGGTTTTAATCTCCTATAAGAGAAAAATACACGTAATTAGTATATTTTTTAGAAGTATTTCAAACTCACATATTTACGTGTAATTAAACATGAAATTGATGTGATATTGCCTACCAAGGTAAGATAATAGTGTAATTTTAAGCAATCAACACACCCCCCCCAACTAGCATTTTGCTTGTCCTCAAGCAATGAATGTGTAGAAATTCAACAAAAGTATTGCAACACAACCAAGAGTTTTGGAGAACATTGGAAATACTAAAATCTAGAATTTTAAGGCACAAAAGATTAAGAATAATTCTAGCCTTATTATAATTTCCAAGACAACAAGTCAAGTTCAATGTATTAAGCCTCTGTTAGAAAATCGCAAATTAATATGCACCAAGTTATACTATGAGTACGGCTTAAACAAGGTAAACTTTCAACACCAATATCCACAAAGAACAGGTCAAAAACTTGAGACTCTAATTCCAAACCTAGCTCACTGTCCAAGTTAACGCGAGATGTGGATATTCACCTTAATACCTCTTGGGCTTTATTTGTGATATTCCAGCTTACTCGCATTTTTACAATGATGGCTTTCACTCGAGTCAGATAGTCCAATTAAACAAAAAGATCAGATCACATAGAATTCATGG
The DNA here is from genome assembly GCF_002906115.3 of Quercus suber. Classification (NCBI taxonomy): domain Eukaryota; kingdom Viridiplantae; phylum Streptophyta; class Magnoliopsida; order Fagales; family Fagaceae; genus Quercus; species Quercus suber. Next base: position 1,277,328 of record NW_027069590.1, on the reverse strand, counting down.
TTATGTTGCTTCCTTCTTCAATCGGAACCCCCGTTTCTATTTTTCTTTTTCTTTGTCTTTTTCTGTCGTCTTCTTCTTCTTCTTCTTTTATTTTTTTATTTGTTATTTTTATTTTTCATTTAGAGATCTTTGCAACTAAGTAGCAATTTTCATTGTACCTGGTCTAATTCACTGGTCCCTTATTAATGCCTCCAAATTTCAACCAAAATATTTTTTCTTCAGCAAACCAAGTGAACAAGCAAGTCAAAGTTCATCAGGCCTCAGAGTGGCTATTAGGATAACACTACCTTATCAAACCTCAACTCCCCAAAGAATAAGCCCAACACAAGCACAACTAAAAGTTCAATATTAATTGCTCACTACTAACAAAAGATTAATAAATAAAAACTAAGATTACATGTACTTTTGAATTAGGCAAAAAGCATAAAAAAAAATTCTCAAACTCATGTGCCAAATCATTTAGTTCAAGTACAACAAATGTGATCTCATTTATTTATTTATTTTTTATTTTTTTGTTCTTTTTTTTTTCCCCCCCCCCCCCCCCAATGAAAATGAACAAAAATCTCAAATTAACATGGAAACAATTTATGCAAAGCCACACCCCCCAACTTAAACTCAACATTGTCCTCAATGTTATAAGCCAAAGCATAAGTAATGAAAACTTATTACATAGAAAACAAAAATATGAAATAAGGAGAGTTGGTAAAGGGTACCTGAGAATGACAGGATGAAAGCAGTTTGAAGACTAACATCACTGTATCCAATTGTTAATGAAAAAAAATAAAACTAAAAAAAATAAAAATAAAAACTAAAGTAAAACAACTCCTCCCATGGGAGCATGGATCAATCAAGATAAACATGCTCGTTAAGAGAGGTGGTGTCCACCTCTCGAATAAAGTTATCAAAAAATGGTTTTAACCTTTGGACATTAACCTTGAAAACACTGCCATTATTTGGATTCTCAATCTCAATGGCCCCATGTGGAAAGACAGAAAGACAGTTTTAACAATGTAAGGGCCAGACCATCAAGAATTTAGCTTCCTTGGAAACAAATGTAGCCTCGAATTATAAAGAAGAACTTTTTGAGATGGTTCAAAAGACCTCTTTATATTCTTATCATGAAAAGCTTTCATTCTTTCTTTATAAATCCGAGCATTGTCATAGGCACCATTCCTTATTTCCTCAAGTTCATTCATTTGCAACTTGCGTCGAGCATGAGCTTTGTCTAAATCAAAATTCAGAATTTTTATTGCCCAATAAGCTTTATGCTCAAGTTCCACAGGCAAGTGACAAGCTTTACCATAGACAAGTCTATTGGGTGACATACCAATCAGGGTCGGTATGCCCAAAGTGCATCAGTTAGCCTAAGAGACCAATCCTTGCGGTTTGGTTTAACCGTTTTTTTCTAAAATCCTTTTTTATTTCCCGATTAGATACCTCAACTTGACCACTTGTTTGTGGATGGTAAGGAGTACAAACCTTATGAGTGATTCCATATTTCTTCATCAAGACCTCAAAATATTTATTGCAAAAATGAGTGCCTTCATCACTGATGATGGCACGTGGTGTTCCAAACCTAGACAATATATTTTCCCTAAGGAATTTCAAAATAGGTCTATGGTCATTGGTCTTACAAGGAATGGCTTCAACCCATTTAGACACATAATCCACATTTACCAAAATATAAAGATATCCAAGTGAAGAGGGAAATGGTCCCATAAAATCAATTCGCCAACAATCAAACATTTCAATGATTAAAATTGGGTTTAAAGGCATCATATTCCTATGAGATATTGCTCTCAATCTTTGACATCGCTTTCAAGTTTTGCAAAAATTATGTGTGTCCTCAAAAAGTGTAGGCCAATAAAACCTGATTGCAAAATCTTGGCAGTTGTTTTCTTTGCAGAAAAGTGGCCACCACAAGCCTCAGAATGACAAAAATTAATTATACTCATGAACTCATTATCAGGGACACATCTCCTAATTATTTGGTCTAGAAAGTAATTAAACAAATAAGGATCATCCCAAAAGAATTTCCTTACCTCAACCAGAAATTTCTTCTTATCTTGCTGTCCCCAATATTCCGGTTAAGTGCCCGTAACAAGATAATTAGCAATATCAGCAAACCATGGCAACTTAGAAACAGAAAATAATTGTTCATCAGGGAAAGTATCATGAATAGGAGAATGTTCAATGGAATTTGGAAGAACAATTCTTGACAAGTGATCAGATACCACATTGTCCACTCCCCTTTTATTTTTAATTTCAATATTAAATTCCTGGAGTAGCAAGATCCTTCGAATCAATCACGGCTTAGCATCCTTCTTGGTGAGAAGGTACTTGAGAGCTGCATGGTTAGTGTACGGCGCGCCTCCCCCAGGACCATCTGGACATTCGGCCCAAACTTCGCAAATTGGCCCATGGTTGCTAACTCCCCTGTCAGAAGCTAGGCTCAAGGCCCACTAGATTAGCCGGGCATGAATCAAGGGGGTAACTATCCACTTATGGTTGATAATATTGGACCTCCCGTTGCACTAACCATTGAGGTAATCATAGCCTCTCCACTAATTTAGAGCTATAAATATGAGAAGTGGAGGGGGAAAAAGGGGTTGGTTGAAAGGTTCTAAAAGAAGAGGGAGGGAGAAAGCAGGGAGGAAAGAGTGATTGAGAGAGGAAAAGAGAGCAAGTTACATTAAGCCTTTGGGTTGTGAACCACCCAAAGCAGGAAATCCAAGTCCCACTTTACAAGTAAGTTGTAACCTCACCTAGTCGCGCACAGTTAGAATAAACAAGAACATGGGATCCAATTAAGTAAGACCTGAATTTATCAAGTGCAAATACTACAGGTAAAAGTTCTATTTCTGTAGTAGAATAATTAATTTATGCATTATTCAAGGTTCTACTTGCATAATAAATGACATGAGGTTTCTTGTTCTCTCTTTGCCCTAAAACAGCACCTACAGCATAATTATTTGCATCATACATTATCTCAAAAGGAGGATTCCAATTGGGTGGTTGCATAATTGGAGCTGAAGTGAGCATACCCTTCAGCTTATCAAAAGCTAACTAGCAAGCTTTAGTCCACTCAAATGGAATTTCCTTTTGTAGGAGATTACATAAAGGTCTAGATATAGAACTAAAATATTTTATAAATCTCCTATATATAAAAACCTGCATGTCCTAGGAAAACCGCACTTCCCGAATGTTTTTAGGGGCTGGCAAATTAAAAATTAAATCAATTTTTTCCTTGTCAACCTCTATTCCATCAGAAGAAACAATGTGTCCCAAAACAATTCCTTTCGTGACCATGAAATGACATTTTTCTCAATTCAAAATTATGCTCTTTTCTTCACACCTGGACAAAAACAATTTCAAATTAGCCAAACAATTAGTGAATGAAGATCCAAAAACAGAAAAATCATCCATAAATACTTCCAAAAAGCATTCTACCATGTCAGAGAAAATGCTAAGCATGAATCTTTGGAAAGTAGCTGGAGCATTACAAAGTCCAAATGGCATTCGCTTGTAAGCAAAAGTGCCAAAGGGGCAAGTGAAACTGGTTTTCTCTTGGTCCTCAGGATCTATAGCAATTTGATTGTACCCTGAATAGCCATCTAGAAAACAATATGTTAGGACATATATGTTTTAATGTGTTTAAGAACATATGTCACTTAGTTATGTAAATTGGCTAATTCTTTGACAAAACGCACTCTGCTTGTAATTGGGTAGTTCTAGGTGTTTTTAATACTTCAAGAAACAATGTTTCAAGCTCAAGTGTTGAAGTCATCAAGTCTGTCCAAGAGAAAGCAAGTTAGGAGACTGTCACTACAGATCAAGTCCAATTGGGTATTGGGGTAAGGGTTCAACTGTAGGTTGGTAAGGTACTTGGGATTCCTTTCTTGTAACCGCTTGATTTGATAATAGTAGAGTTTCGGGAGTGGTGACCTAAAAATCACCCGGTGGGGTTTTTGCCGTTAGGGTTTTCCCCATTCGTAAACAAATCACCGTGTCATTTATTTTTTCCGCTGCATAATTAGTATTTGGTGATTTGTTTGTGCTTCCACGTATTTGCATGTTAAATTGATTAATTAATAACTTGGCTAATTAATTAATTAATTAGGGTTAATCACAAGGGGTCATTCAGATTGTGACCTAACACAATAGAATTTGTGACCTGCTAATCTTTCTAACATAAAAGGCAAAGGAAAATTATCTTTCCTAGTGGACCTTATGGGTACAAATAGAGGGACTGATCCCTCTAATGTTAGTTATGGTCCAACATAAAGCTCCCTTATGCTCTCTTAGCACATTCAACAAATCATTTTCTTGATTTTCATCCAATTGTGCAGATATCACTATAGGAAAAGTCTCATCTTAACCCAAATAAGTATATTTCAATTCAGAAGGCAATGGTTTTAAGTCAAGCTTTGGTGTTTGAACACTATATGGATAGATTTTATTAAGTGTAGGTAATTCTTCAAAACATGACTTCCATCTATTATTGTCCATTGCTGGAGTGGCATCTAGTAAAGCATTAATCATGTCCAGCTCTATGTCATCATTATTGGAATTAAGTAAACATGCTTCTATAGGATCAGAGAACATAGAATGAGCAAATTTACCTTCCACCAATGTTTGGATCATGTTTACCTCATCAATCTCTCCATCATCATCATCAGCAGCAGGTTGCTTACAAATGTTGTAAATATTCAACTAAATGGTCATATTCCCAAAAGTCAGCTTCATGACACCATTCCTGGAATTAATCAAAGCATTAGAAGTAGCTAAGAATGGCTATTCCAAAATAAGAGGAATAGGGGTGCTAGCCTGTGAAATAGGTTCTGCATCCAAAATAATAAAATCTACAAGAAATTAGAATTTATCAACTTGTACTAACACATCCTCTACTACCCCTCTTGGTATACGAATAGATCGGCCTGCAAGTTGTAGAACAACTTTGGTGGGTTTTAATTTACCAAGACCCAATTGTTAGTACACAGAGCAAGGCAATAAATTCACACTAGCCCCTAAATCAAGCAATGCATTGTCAATATGAAAGTTACGCACCAATGATGCAAGAGATAATAGGACAACCTGGATCTTAGTATTTCAATGGAATTTTGTGTTGGATGAGAGCACTTACCTGCTCTGTTAAAAACGCCTTCTTTTTGTACATAGAGCTTTTGCCAGCATAGTGAGTTGATCGTGGAGCAGACAGGTACTGGCTCACCTGATGAACATCATAAGAAATGTCTGGACGAGTAACTGTGAGATAAACTAGGCTGCCAACCAATCATCTGTAAAGAGAGGGATTAGACAATGGTTTCCCTCCCGAGGGTGTCAGATGCGCATTAAGTTCAACTGGAGTGTCAAATCATAACTGGTGATGACCTCAGTGGCATTCAAGAACTCAAGGATTTTCTTAGTCAGCAATTTGAGATGAAAGACCTTGGACATCTCAGCTATTTCTTGGGTCTTGAGATCACTCGTTCCATAGATGGTCTTTATATTACTCAAGCCAAGTATGCATCTGACCTTTTATCTCGAGCTGGACTCACTGACAGCAAGACTGCTGACACTCCAGTTGAACTTAATGCGCATCTGACACCCTCGGGGGGGAAACCATTGTCTAATCCCTCTCTTTACAGACGATTGGTTGGCAGCCTAGTTTATCTCACAGTTACTCATCCAGACATTTCTTATGTTGTTCATCAGGTGAGCCAGTACCTGTCTGCTCCACGATCAACTCACTATGCTGTTGTTCTGCGCATTCTACGATACCTGAAGGGCGCTCTCTTCCATGGCCTTTTCTACTCAGCTCATTCTCCTTTTGTACTCCGTGCATTCTCTGATGCTGATTGGGCAGGAGATTCCACTGATCGCAGGTCCACTACAGGTTATTGCTTTCTCCTTGGTTCTTCTTTGATTTCTTGGCGAAGTAAGAAACAAACTTTCGTGGCCCGCTCCAGTACTGAAGCAGAATATCGTGCTCTTGCTGACACCACATCTGAGCTCCTTTGGTTACGATGGCTTCTTAAGGATTTGGGTGTGTCCACATTCTTTGCTACTCTCCTTTATTGTGACAACCAAAGTGCCATTCATATTGCTCACAACGACGTCTTCCATGAACGGACTAAACACATTGAGATTGATTGTCATTTTATCCATTCTCATCTTGTCCATGGTGCTCTCAAGCTTTTCTCTGTCTCTTCCAAAGATCAACTTGCAGATATCTTCATCAAGGCACTTCCTAAGGGACGCACTCGTGATTTGGTTGACAACCTCAAGCTGGTCTCACAACCACCTTGAGTTTGAGGAGGGCTGTTAATGTATATTATGTTATGGGCTTTAGGCCCAGCTAGTTTACTTGTATAGCACACTTGTACTTGTACTACACTTTACTTGTACCGCATACATATGCTTACTTGTACCACACACATATGCCTCCTATATAAAGGCATCACATGTATATTTCTTGATTATGAAATATAATACTACGATTCAGTATTTCTAACATGCTTCACAGTGCAAAGATCTTTCACAAACTTTGCATAAGAAGGAATCTATTTAATGGCATCTAACAAAGGAATATTTACCTTCACTTGTTGAAACACTTCCAAGATGTCTTGATTTGTTGCCCCCTTTTTTTAGTGCAATTAGTCTTTGAGGGAATGGGGCAACTGGCTTATATATTTTTTTTCTCCTCACCTTTATTGTAAACATCACTAGGCTCATCATCACCCTTAGTTTCTGAATTTTCCTTAAAATGTGAGACATTTATAGGAGTATCTTTATTTATCACTTCCCACTTCTAAGGGTGGTGACTGACTTAGCATGTTCCATGTGAGGATCTTGAACCTCATGGACCTCAAATTGGGTCTTAGGGTTAGGTTGGGGATGGGCAGGAAAAATTCCTTTTTCCTTCAAATTCAATCTTGATTCAATTCGATCAACTGAATTTTTTAACTCTTGAAAATTTTGCATTGTGTTTTGGTTGATTTGGGTTTGGCCTTGTATGAAGGCCTGCAATGTATCCTCAAGGGAATTCTTATGTGGTGCTACATAAGGAGCAGAAGACCCTTGGGGTTCATTGGTAGATGAGTCATTTGTCCAGCGAAAGTTCGGGTGATTTCGCCAATTAGGATTATAAGTTTCAGAATATGGCGAACTAAAAGGCCTCCTATAAGCACTGGCTACATTAGCCTGCTCATGTAAAACATCCTGAAATGCAGGAATTGTGGGACAATCTTTGCTCAAATGTGTATTGGTCTCACACATCCCACAGCTACTCTCAATGGGTCCAAGTTTCTTAACCTCACTAGTTTTTCCCAACTCTATGGCCTCTACCTTTTTGGTCAGTCTGACAATTCTAGCATTTACATCATCCTCTTCCTTGAGATGATATAAACCTCCCTTGGAACTAGGTCCAAGTTTTGCCCTTTCACTTGTATTTGTGGTCTCCAAAACTAAAGCATCATCAACCAAAAGATCAAAGTAATCCCAGGCTTCATCTGGTGATTTATTCATAAATTCACCGTTGTACATCATCTCAACAAATTGCCTCATGTTTGATAACAAGCCATCATAGAAAAAAACTAATAACTCTCCATGTCTCATACCCATGATGTGGGCATGCAAGTAACAACTCTTTAAATCTTTCCCAACACTGAAAAAAAGTTTCATTCTCCTTTTGAGAGAAATTCATTACGTTCCTCCTAAGTGTGTTGGTCTTATGGGTTGGGAAAAATTTCTTAAGAAATTCCCTAGTCATCTCTTGCCATGTGCAAATGGTATTAGGCCTCAAGGAGTGTAGCCAAGATTTCGCCCTCTCCTTCAATGAAAAAGGAATCATTTTAAGCATCACAACATCATCAGTAACATTGTTATATTGCAATGTAGCACATATATCATCAAATTCTTTGAGGTGCAAACATGAGCTTTCCGAACCAAGCCCATGAAACTTAGGGAGTAATCGGATCACACCCGGTTTCATATCTAAGTTTCCCACAGCATCAGGGAACACCATACACGAAGGTGTACTGGTTCTAGTAGGTTGCAAATAATCCCTAAGGGATCTGACCGGTGGGTCATTATGGTACTCATTATCCCCTTGAGTATTCTCTTCATCAGCCATGGTTGACAAATTATTAAAAATGTTTTGTATAAGGCTCAGTTAACTCAACAATAACTTGCTCCAATTCAATTCTATAAAGCCGTCTTGTATGGTCACGTTGCCAAATGCTCGTACACAATTAAATCAGTAACTTCAAACATATTGGACCAAATTACCTGAAAAGTTTTGGTGAAGTTTTTATTAAGCGTTTAACAAACTTGATGAACTTCCTCAAACTTTGCTCCTTGATGAGAATAAGTACCTAAATAAAAACAAAAGAAAACTATTAAATAAAAACAACTAATCTAAACCAAAATCTAGCAAACTACTGAAAATAATAGAAATAAAAACACAATGTTCAAGATGCGTTCCCTGGCAATGGCACCAAAAACTTGTTGCAATTAAAATAATGCAAACCCTAGAACGTTTTTCATCTTTGGTTTTATTTTTTAAACATTTAGCATTGTTTTTATGGATTTATTTTGCATAACTATGTGTGGCTAAATCTCTAGCTAGGGTTAGAGGTGAAACCTAATATTTTTATCTTGTGTTCTTGGGATTATCTACATGCTTCTATGGATTGATGATTGAATTTTGAGATTGATTTACTATTTGGAATCATTGCATGTTGATAAGTTTTTAAGATTTAAAATGATTTTTATTTATATTGAATGCTTGAACTCCTTGATTCGTTATGATTTGAGAATATATTGAATGTCTAATCTCCCCCGTAACATGTTAATTGGATGATTGGCTCAATCACTCATATTCAATCTACTTTATACGTTGTTTGAGCACTTTATTGTTTTATCTTCTGATTAGGCGAGTTGGCTCTCTACCCTAATTGAGTTAAAAATAATCCAAGTTCATGTGATAAAATATTAGGTGGATCCTTGAATCCCTAATGTTTTCCCTCCATTAATTTCTATGTTAGGTTTATTTTACTATTTTCAATTGTAGTTTCAATATTATCTTGCTCCATCTTTGGTTGGAAAAACAAACAAACAACTATTTTTATTTACTACTTAATAATAAAGGTTTTCACATTAGTGCCAATAATTCCCTGTGGATTGACCTTGGACGTACCGAGATATTATTACTTGTGAAAAATTTGCATTTGGATTTGCATTACTTTAATCGCAACAACCCAATATTGAATACAAGTAATAATATCAGCAAAAGAACATTCTTCCTTGCTTTTGGACATGCCGAGCTCCATTCAATAGAAATACCTTTGTCATATATTCCATAGATCACACTATATAGATATCATAGGGTATTTCAATCGAAATAACAGAAAGGGGGTATTAGCCATTTTTCTCGTTTTGGAATCGATTGTAATGGAATATGAGGCTCCAAACTGGAATCACCCTTAACCATTGGTCTCTCCTCGGACATGATAATGTTCTCGGATAAGGCCAAAGCCCAATATATGATTCTAGGCCCATGCCCCGACCATTATAATTTAATTTAGCTTTATCATCTAAATTTCAGAAATTTAAATCCCACTCTAACTAAAAATCTATTATCAAAATTTCAAAACTTTTATATATTCACCAATGGTCTTTCCATAGAATCCTTCTTGCACCCTCACTTTTTTATTTTTATTTTTTCAAGTTGCAACTTACGCATATGTATATGTATATGTTATTTTTCCTCAATTTTATTTCTTTCACTAAATATGAAATTTGATTAATAAGTATGAAATTATGATTATGTGTATATAAAACTAAATATTCTGTCGTTAGGCATTTATTATGATTATGTTTCTATATATAAAACTCATCTTAACTTATTGTTATATAATATTGTGTTTTAATTAAATATGGATATTATGTCAAAGGAAGTCTACTGTAAGGAAGCAAAACAAGGGACACCCGTTTAAGTTCTTGGTTTCTCTTAGGCAAGTTTTTTATTTTTATTATTATTTTAAATTCTCAACTTTTGAACTATTTTGTGTGTTTTGGGTTTTGGTTATTCTATGTATTTAGTTTTTAAGTGTTTTGATTTTTCAATTGACTATCACTATGAAAAAGTTGGATCAAAATATGTCTTATATGTGCTGTAGTGTAATTTGATCCCAAGTTACTTTTACTTATTGATTGTTAAGACTTTTATCTATTTTAATATTTTAAAAATCTGTTTATGCTTTGTGTTAATTTATTATTCTGCGGAATTCCTCCCATATCATTTTAGATCATATAATTTAAGGTTCTTGTGAACTTTTTCATGATTGGATTTCTTCGAAAGTCTAACTAAATTCAATTTAGAATTCCTCCTATATCTTTTTAGATCATAGATAATAATTGGCTAAGTTAGATCCATCGGTCCAAATTTCTATGTAAGTTTATCTTTACTTAACTTATTTTTTATTTATTTTTTAAAAGTTAAGAAATTTGGATTTTTTTATTATTATTAATGCATTGGGATTTTAGCTTAATTTTTTTTTTTTTCAAATGTTTGAATTGTTAATTTTTTTTATGTGTAATATTAATATATGTGTTCTTAAAGGCTAAAGAAAAATATAATTAGAGACATTACTTAAGTTTTATAAGTTAGGGTGTTAACCATTTGAATAAAATCAACACTAAAATAGATGATTTAAATATCAACATAGGACTTAAAAATGAATTTTTTTAGAACAAAATATCTTTTAAGTTTACAAATACAATTTATTTTTAATGTTAATTTTGGAATTAATTATTTTAGGATAACCTTATTAATGCAAGTATTAGAAAAGATTTCACTGCTTGAGTTCAAATTGCCCTCTTCATTAATAAATAAGGAATTATAAAAAAATAATTAGAAAAGATTTTATTAATCATTTTAATTAGAGATATCATATATAAGGACAAATATACAAAATTATGCATTTTATATAATAATAATCATTCATTTACTTAGAAACGAGTTCTAAAATTATGCAATAATAATTCATTTAGTTATTATTTCTCATCCACATATATATATATATATATATATAAAGAAAATTCATGACTAAAGTTGTGCAACGCACTGGACTTTCCCTAGTTTTAAATAAAATTATAAATTCAACTAGGATGAAATTTTAGTTTATTTAATTTTTTTTTTCCTAAAAGTTTTTATACTAAAAATTGACAAAAGTAGGACTGTATTTAAGGAGAGTGGAGTTTTAAAAATTTGAACATTAATAAATAAACCAATAACCTAATAAGTGGGGAAAAGAAAGGCTAATTCAAACACACTCTATATTTAATTAAAATTTATTCGTTTTTTCTTTAAAATTTAAGAGTAATACAAATAAATGGAGAAACAAAAATCAACATACTACAAACACATCCAATGTTCAAATCCCCTCTCCATATTGTAAGCTATTGATTTTTTTTTTTAATAAAAAAAAGAGTGTCTCCCTAGGTTATCGAACAAAAAAATTCCACTTTAGTTTATTAGATTAGTTTTTATTTTATTATTTTAATTTTTATCCTAAAAGTCTATTGACTAAAAATTGATAAAAGTTGAATTATATTTAAAGAAAATGAAGTTTTAAAAAGTTTCAAAAAGTTGTACATTGAACAAATAAACTAATAAGCTAAGTGGAATAAAAGCTAATCCAAACCCACTATATTTAATTAAAATCTTATATGCTTTTTCTTTTTAAAATTTAAGAGTTATACAAACAATTGAAATGGCAATTTTTTTTTCCTTTTTTGAAAAATGAAGAAACAAAAATTAATAATACTACTGAGTATTGACACACCTGATTTTAGGTTATGTTAAAGTGATCCGATTGTGGGTTGTGAAAAAAAAGTAGGGTGAAAAAAGTGTCGATCACTTCAACATATTGTGAAATTGAGTGTGTCTTAAGAATTATTGAACAAAAATTTCCAATTTAGAAAGTACATACACGTGCAAAGATATTATTCAGACAAGGGAAAAAGCAATTAAAACCCACAATTTAATATGAATATGTTACTCTATTCTCCAAACATGAAGAAACCTGTGGAGGGATTATGTGCCAAACAATCAAGAACAACCAATTGAATGACGAATGGATCTTTGACTCTCATCTTGAATTAGCAAAGAGTATACCTTGTTAATTGAAGGAAGATGATCAATTAACAAGATTTACCCATGGGTCTGCCTATATGACTCATTAAGTCCCATAAGAAATTGCATCACTGAATCTTGTAGATGATACTGTGTCAACTTCTCATTGATTGAGCAAGTGCAAGAACCACAGGTGCAACATGGAAGAGCTCTGTAATTCTCGATCTCACCCCACAGAACATTTAATTGAGTGAAATGATCTGTGATAGAAAGATCTCCTTAAGAAATTGTTGCAAGATCCTTTTGGAGTTGAAAAAGTCTTGGTCCATTATTCTGAGAAAATTGATTTTTGAGATCATTCTAGACTTCCAAAGCTGTGTTCTTGTAGACAACACTTGTAAGAATCTTTGGAGAAACACAATTGAGTATCCAAGATACAACTGTATTATTGCCCATAGTCCAAGCTTGAACAAGTAATGGAATTTTCACCATGGCAGGAGTCAATGAAAGACTTCCATCAATAAACCCTATCTTGCTCTTCACCGCCCAAAGCTCTCTGCATTGATTTAGCCTAAGTAGGGTAATTATAATTGCCTAGAGGCTGAGCAACTAAAATTGCTCCTGGATTTTCTTCATAGTGCAGAAAGAAAGAATGTGATTCATCAATGGTGATGACAGGGTCAAAAGTGGTCGCCATTGAAGGACCTTCAAA
>NW_027069590.1:1253406-1262313 GCF_002906115.3 Quercus suber | reverse complement strand
TGATGAATCTATTTCTTCGTCTCTTTTCCAATAAATAAAAATTTTCTAATTAATATAAAAAAGAAAATGATTAATGTAAAAATCCATAGATGACCATATCCCTCAAGTCACACATTGTTTTTTACCACATCGTTTTAAACGAAGTTTTACCGTAACATTTTCTAGTAGCTTGTTGGTTTTTCCATCATCTGATCCACAACATATCAAATGAAACCTCAAAAAAAAAAAAAAAAAAAAAAAAAGTGAACACTTTGTTGAGGTTATTTATACTCACTACATAAAAAATTTTCATTAATGAAAAACGTAAATTCATTGGAAAATAAAAATACGCATGTTGGATGAAATGGTTGTTGCTGTAAGCTAACATAGTTTTTTTAATTATTATTTTGTGTAAAATATGGACCTAGTAATTAAAATATTGTAAGAGAATTGTGAAAAAGTGGGACATCATAAACATCAATGCTATGAAAGCCTTTAGGGGCACAACAAAAATTCACAAGTTTCCCTAATCTATCACCTTATACATGGTTATCAAAATTATGGTGGGTCTATGTGTGAGATGATAAACTAATTTAAAAATTTTGTAAAATTATCAAATTATTGTGACTTTTTATTTGTTTATACTACACAACTTTTATTCACAATTTTTTTCACCAATGTGTTAAATAACAGCAAAAAAATGAGATGGGTAGAGGCTAATGTCTCTCACATACAACCGTACACACGTGCCACTTTTGCACAAAAATTGTCACTCTAGACACAGTCAACACCCTTTTGTATATTACACCAAAATCCACACCCGGTCTAGATTTGGGTGCAGGAATGAGTGTGTCCCTACTCCCTAGCATTAATTTTTACATGTTAAGGAGTATTTTGTTTCTTTTTTTTACCATGTGTCAGTTTTTTTTTTTTTTTTTTGTCATTTTTAATGAGTTATACGCTGTAGTCGAATGAGGAATGACCATGTTTGCTAGCTGTTCTCTCTCTCCTTTTAAAGATCAACAGCACCTGCAGAATAGAGTCAATTACAATACAAATTGTCCAGAAAAGACAAAATCGTGCTGAAGCTTGGTCCCTCTCCTTGCTAAAGTATCAGCATATTTGTATAGGTACATATTCTACCTTTAAATGCCTTGGGATCGGTCATAAACTCAGAATTCCTCGTTGAAACCTATGCTTGGTCAGTACAAAATATATGGCATTGACATAACTTTCTCAAAACATTTTTGGCACTTCAATGAAATGTCATTTTGCATCTCATTCCCAGAACCTCACGTGTATTCTAATTCCTACATTCCAACAGAATATGAATATTGAAAAATTTGCGTTATTTAAAAGAAGGGAAAAGTTAACCGTGTCTAAAGGGTATTAATTTATAATTTTTTTTTGAAAATTTTTACAAGAAAAAAAAAAGTAATTGATTTTTTTACAACTTTTTATATTTTCCATAAAAATTGTATCAAAATTTTACTAAAATATAACAAATGTCTAATGACACTCATTAACTAGACCCTCAAAAGAAAATTCAGTTCTAAACCATCATGATAGCTTTTTTTTTTTATTTTTTATTTTATTTTTATTTTTGCTTATGTATAATTTTTTGTTACACAATTTACCAAATTAATCAATATACAAATATAAGCATAATTAATAAAGTTATATATATATATATATATAATATTTTAGTAATATCATAACACAAATTAGTATACTAATCAAACAAATTTAACAACATTATAACTTAAAAGGTAGCAAAGCCAACATCAAATTCTTCATTTAGAAATGATAAGCATTTTTTCATTTTGATTACAAGTTTACTAGAACCTAAAAATCATTTGCCTACATTAGCATAATTTTCTAGGAAAAAAAAAAAAAAAAAGCCATACCATCACAACATGGAAAAATAAAAACCCTTAAAACTTCATCAAAACCAAAAATTCATCCCATCAAAAAAAAAAAAAAAAAAAAAAAATTTATGTTTTGATAGGAATGGTAGGATCTCATATGATCTTACAATTTTTACAATCCTATAGTACGATCCTAAATATTTTGGTGAGGTGAGATCATAAAATCATGTGATTTTATGATCCAGATCATGATTTTGACAACCATACTACCAACGCATATTCTTGCAACTGCTTATTTTTAGATATGGCCAGATTCTTACCATCCTTATGAGAAAGGGAAAGCTTGGTCCATCGATCAAAGAGGTCATCCATCATCTAGAAGAATTGTTTCTTAAACTCCACAAAGAAAGAAATCCTAGTCTTGCACGCAACCTAGCTAGTTACTGCAAGGAAACAGAAACATCTTCGCTAAGATAGGAAGGAAATTGACTAGTCATGAGAGTTGGAGAGAACCAGCCTACCAGCTGAGAACTCTGTCAATCTCAAAGACATCTTTGATTAGCTGTTAAGACTGTCACAGACGAATGATGACAAATCAAATTAACATCAACCATGGCCCCATTTTTTTTTTTTTTTTTCTCTTAACTTTTTATGAGTTTCTGTTTGAGATAATTTATTTTTATTGATTTATTTCATTTTAAAAAATAAGTTAGATAACAACAGATGAATGATGACAAATCAAATTAACATCAACCATGGCCCCCAATTTGTTTTTTCTTTTTAACTTTTTATGAGTTTCTATTTGGGATAATTTATTTGTATTGATTTATTTCATTTAAAAAAATAAGTTAGATAACAACTCATTTGTTCTTATCAATTTCTTTAGATAAAGTAATAAAAAGTGTTTTATCAAAACATGCAATATGCATTTTAGATTAAAAAAAAAAAAACAATAATTTTGTTAACAAAACATGCAACATGCATCTAAGTTTCAGTCATGATTGTCAAAATCATGATCTAGATCCCAGGATCCCATGATTTTATGATCCCACCTGCTTAAAATGATTCGGATCTTTTAAGAATCTTTGCAATCATTCAGGGTCGGTAGAATCATACGATTCTGACAATCCCAAACAATCCTGGTTTCTTTTAATCTCACCCCACAGAACATTTAATTGAGTGAAATGATCTGTGATAGAAAGATCTCCTTAAGAAATTGTTGCAAGATCCTTTTGGAGTTGAAAAAGTCTTGGTCCATTATTCTGAGAAAATTGATTTTTGAGATCATTCTAGACTTCCAAAGCTGTGTTCTTGTAGACAACACTTGTAAGAATCTTTGGAGAAACACAATTGAGTATCCAAGATACAACTGTATTATTGCCCATAGTCCAAGCTTGAACAAGTAATGGAATTTTCACCATGGCAGGAGTCAATGAAAGACTTCCATCAATAAACCCTATCTTGCTCTTCACCGCCCAAAGCTCTCTGCATTGATTTAGCCTAAGTAGGGTAATTATAATTGCCTAGAGGCTGAGCAACTAAAATTGCTCCTGGATTTTCTTCATAGTGCAGAAAGAAAGAATGTGATTCATCAATGGTGATGACAGGGTCAAAAGTGGTCGCCATTGAAGGACCTTCAAATTTAGAGAGAAAAAAAAAAATACGAGGTGAAAAGAAAATATCTAGAAAAACTCAGAGCACTCTGATACCAAATGAAGATTTGATGAATGAATATTATGTATTAATTAAGAAACTGAATGTACAAGAAGATATTTATACAAAGAAGAGAAACTAACTTCCAAATTATACGTATCTTCCCTCCAAAACTCTGTTATGAAATACACCAATCAGCTACTTACACGTGTTAAGAATTATAACTAACCAACTAAAGCTAAGCCTAAGCTAGAAGTAGCATTACAAACTAGAGGATAAAGCTACAGCTGTTTATGCAGATGCAGGAACAATTACAATTGTTCCAGTGCTCAGTTCTTTGACAGCTCCTGCTCAGTTCCTTTGGCTAGTTTCAATTCAAGTCCTTGGCTCACCTTTGATCTGATCCTTCTGATAGATAGTGTGGGGGGATTATACATTAACACTAGCAGTGACTCTATATACTCCAAAATTTGCTACATTATTTTGAAATTTACATCCAATTTCCCCCCTTATGTTTTGCTTTTGTGACTGCTGTTTATACACACTAGATCCAGTATGTAAGCTTTTAACATTTATTCATCAATAACTTTTTTTAGAAACAAGTCGACCATTATCTTTATCAAAGGATGATAAATCCGCAACTACAATTATTAATACTAACTTGTAACCTCATGCATATGCATGGATATGCTTAAAAGATATACATTAAAATGCATAATATAATTCCTATATATATGTGGGTTCCAGACTTTCAGTTACTTACTTGGATAAATATTTATGATATGGTTTCACATTTGACTCAAAAATTAAGAAATAAGACTCTCTAAAAATAAACAATTTAGGACATATGGCACAAAATTGGATTTCAATGGTAGAATCTAATTGAATTTTATCTGAGTTTTGGCTATTAATATATATATATATATATATAGACTAGTCGCTAACCCGTACGATGCACAAGAAAAGTACTGAAAATGAAATCTAATGAATGCTAAGCAATTATGCAAAATACCATTTAAATTAAAAGATAAATATTGGTGAATGTTGTTATCCTTAGCTGTTTGTGTTACATCTAGAATTTCATATCTAAATTACTACAATACTACTTGTAGCAATTGAAGCTCACAATATAAGTATATTACATGAGGCCAAAACTTATATTATCTTCAAGCTCCCCTTAGCCTTACAGAGTCCCTAACAAAATTTCTTTTGTATTGAATTTGATTTCAGAGGACTTATTCAAAATTATTTGAATTAAACCTTACAAATTAGAAAGAAAAAATAAATAACATTACAACATTGTAGCTGATTAATATACAAATAAACTACCAATTTAACATGATAAATCACTATTAGTAATTTAGAAAGCAAAAATTAACAAAATTAAAGTTGTTACCCATTTAACCTAAAATTTTTCATATTTTAAAGTTGTCAAACACCTATTAACAAATAGCTATTGATATAAAATGTTCAATAATTCCTTCAATACCGCAAGTTGTTCATGTTGTAAAAATTTTGAGAGAATAACACAACAAGCATCTTAAACTCTTTCTTGCTTGGACCTACAAAATAATATGTGTATATATATATATATAGAGAGAGAGAGAGAGAGAGAGAGAGAGAGAGAGAGAGAGAGAACTAATTAAAGAGACAACCAATTATGATAGTGTTGGAGGCAAAGTAAAAGATTAAATAAAAATAAATTTTGTCCCATTAAACAATATCCACATGACAGAATCTTAAGAGAGAAATCTAATGAACAACACTTAAGTACTGTATCTAAGTCTTGCTCATGATAAAGATGCAACAACTACTAATTATGCAGATCTAGCATAATCTTATTTTGATTCAACTACAACAAAAATAACGATAATTACCATAAAAAAAAATTATATAAAAAGACAGTCTTTTATGATATAGCACATCAAGGGGAATAAATAATAAACAAACCTATGAACTAAACAAATTTTAGACATATAAACAGAAGTAGAACACCCACTAAAGTGTTTCATTTCCTTAGACAATGTGGCTCTAGTCATAGCAAGCCCTAAAATGAAAATTTATCAAGATAAAAAAGACATTGTGACACTTCACAACAAAGGTTGGGTAATAATGATAATATTTACTCCCTTCATCTCAATTTGTTATTTAATTCAACCATTACTCCAAAATAAAGGAGAAAGAATATGTATACCTTTCTAACTGGACTCCAAAGGAAATTGTAAAATGACAGTTTTNAAAAAAAAAAAAAAACTGAAGAAGCAAGCAATTTGGATAGCATACCAGCTAGTTAATTTATATCAAAAGACATAAAAATCTTATAATCAAATAGAATCCCTTTGAAAGTAAATAAATACATGTGGTACAATCAGATAAATAAAAGGTTTGTCAAGATAATCAAGTTTGGCAATGAAGAAGATGCAACAACTATTGATAAGGGCAATCTCTATCTTAAACTTGTGATAATGATGAAGGGACAAAACTTAGGTACAATACCTTAAGTGTAGCTCCTTAGTTTTCTCTCTTAAGATTTTGACATGTGGATACTTAACTAAAAATAAATTTTGTCCCATTAAACAATATCCACATGACAGAATCTTAAGAGAGAAATCTAATGAACAACACTTAAGTACTGTATCTAAGTCTTGCTCATGATAAAGATGCAACAACTACTAATTATGCAGATCTAGCATAATCTTATTTTGATTCAACTACAACAAAAATAACGATAATTACCATAAAAAAAAATTATATAAAAAGACAGTCTTTTATGATATAGCACATCAAGGGGAATAAATAATAAACAAACCTATGAACTAAACAAATTTAGACATATAAACAGAAGTAGAACACCCACTAAAGTGTTGACTTCAAAGGAAATTGTAAAATGACAGTTTTTTTTTTTTTTTTTTTTTTTCATGTATGCCACATTCCATATGATACATATGTACCCATTCTTTTTAGACATACTTTAATTAATGTTAGCTCCTTGAGGAGTTTCTCTTTCTCTCATACTATAAGGCAAGGTAATGTTGTTGCACATGCTTTAGCCTAGAAAGCAAGGCTTTCTTTTCTTTTATTAGTTTGGATGGAGACTAATCCATCAGGCGTTGATGCTTTTCTTTTTGCTGATTGTTCAGCTTCTTAATCAAATTTCAAGCGTGGTCTTTTTCCTCAAAAAAAAAAAAAAAATTGTGTCTTATGACTTCTTTTGTTATTCTTTTAATGATAAAATGATAAACTTACCTTAATAGAGCCGTGGAACACCATGAACTTCTTCTGGCATATGCTCATGCAAATTTGCAATAGTACTTAAATTTTAAAATTAGAATACATTTTTTTAATACCAAAATATACTTGATCAAATGCTTTACATCATATCATCAAGAATATATCCTATTTACTTTTTTTCACTTGAGCTAGATTAATACATAATATTGCATACTAAACCAAGTTAAACAACTTCAACACCACCAAAATAAATAAGGGCAATGAAGTGCTAATTTTTTTTTTTTTTTCTATTTCTTTGTTGTATATCTGGTGCACTGCACAAAACCTGATATTTCTCTTTCGCTACAAAGGACATAAGTTTATGTTCAACATAGACACTTATAGCAAAGGATATTCATACCAGCTAGTTCATGAGAATATCATCAACCCCAATTATTATTAGCATTTGAGAATACCAATAGTTCTTCAAATTCAATTTCTATTAGAAATTAGTACAATTTAATTTCCATCAGACTATATATTCATGTTGGAACATATATTGAGTTCATAAAAACTAAGCAAATCCACCTTAAATAGAGGCCCAAGAAGGCCAACATCTAGAACTTCTGTAAGGTTGAATTTAATCAACCATTTAATTGACTTTATTCCATGACCAATTTGCTTGTAATTTAGCACTTAGCAACCTTGTATTTAGGTGGAAAAATTGTAAGGGTAGTATGTGAGAAGATGTGAAGAAAAGCTCAAGAGTGTGCAAGAAAAACAGAGACTCGCGGCTAGGGCTCGTGGGTGGATTGCGGCTGGCAAGCCGCCAAAGGCTGGCACGTGAGAGGCACACTGGGAAGCTGAAGGGTCGCGCCAGCTGTCACGCTATAGGACAAAAGTTCCAGTCTGGCCAGGCCGTTACGTCGCGACTTGAACTCACGACTTGGACAAGCCGTGAGATCAAGTCGCCAACTTGCCCTGTTTGGCTAAAACTGACGTTTTGCATTCCCTTCTCACCCTACTATATATACACCCTTATACCCATCATTTTGAGAGAGCTTCCAGAGAGAATTTGTGAGAGAAAACCCTAGAGAAAAACAAGATTGCCTCATCCCCGATCTTCATCTAAAGAGACTCTACAAATTCCTCTACTCTCTTCCTCTCCATTGTCATACCCTTGAGAGGTCATTTACTAAACCCTTATCTCACCAGACCCACGTCTGTGAGAAAGTCCATTTGGTGCTTTGGGAAGCAGTTTGGAAAGGAACCAATATACATTGGTTGATGCTATGGTCAAGTAGCGGAATCCGGCAAGCTAAAGAAGAAATAAGTTCGGCGTAACCTCGTTGGAGCAAGAAACTTAGAGGGCTTAGGTACTTGGGTAGATTAGGCTTGGAGGCTCTTCTGCTATTCATGTATTCCAACTATATTCTTTAGTGGATTTTATCACCGCTTGGAGGGCGGCGGAGAGGTTTTACGCCGAGGACTTCGGTTTCCTCTTCGATAACACATCGTGTGTTGTCCGTGTGTTTGCATCTTCCTTTCCTTTATCTTTGCCTTATATTTACTGCTGTGGATGTGTTTATATTTGGCTTAAATTGTTTATCAATTCTGTTATAAGCCTGTTATCATGTTCCGCACATTAATTGTTTGATATAAAGTTTGAATTGATAATTTTATAATTTGGGGTCTAAACGTTCAAGGGTGTTTCATATCCATATTGAACTTTCAATTAGTATCAGAGCGGGTACACTTGTTGTGGTTTTATTACCTAAGTCTGATCCTTGACCCCTTGTTGAGATGGATAGGTCTCAATCTCTCACTGCTCCACCATTTTTTGATGGTAATAACTATGCTTTTTGGAAAGTCCGAATGAGGGCGTTTTTGTGTTCTATGGATGAGGCTGTGTGGGATGCAGTTGATATAGGTTGGACAAAGCCAGTGGATGCCAAATCCACTTGGGACAAGGCAGCTCTTGCGGCAGCTAATGCAAACAGTAAAGCATTGAATGCCATTTTCTGTGGTATCTCTCCAGAAGAATTTCACAGGATTTCTCATATTACTGTTGCTAAGGAAGCATGGGAGATTCTGGAGACGACCTATGAAGGAACCAAGAAGGTGAAAGACACCAAACTTCAGATGCTGACCACTCGCTTTGAGCAGCTAAAGATGGATGAGGATGAGTCCTTTGACT
>NW_027069590.1:1116625-1252342 GCF_002906115.3 Quercus suber | reverse complement strand
GCCATTTTCTGTGGTATCTCTCCAGAAGAATTTCACAGGATTTCACATATTACTGTTGCTAAGGAAGCATGGGAGATTCTGGAGACGACCTATGAAGGAACCAAGAAGGTGAAAGACACCAAACTTCAGATGCTGACCACTCGCTTTGAGCAACTAAAGATGGATGAGGATGGTCCTTTGACTCTTTTTATAGTAAGCTAAACGAGGTGGTCATCGGCAAATTTAATTTGGGGAAAGACAAAAGAGTCTAAAGTTGTAAGGAAGATCCTTCGGTCACTACCAGAAAGTTTTCATGCCAAAGTTACAGCCATTGAAGAGAGCAAAGATCTTGACGAAATCAAGGTTCAAGAGCTGGTTGGTTCTCTACAGACATATGAGTTGTCTCTTCCTTCAGCGAAGAAGAGCAAATCCTTGCTCTTAAGACAATTGATGAGAGGATAGTGTCTCATGAATCTTCGGAAGAGGATACAGTAGATAAAGATGTGGCGTATCTTGTAAAGAACTTCCGGAAATTCCTAAAACTCAAGAATAGTGGAAATTTGGTGACAAAAGAAAATTCCAGAGTGCCGAAAAAGAGAAGAAAGACTTCCGAAGAAAGATGGTAAAGATTCCAATCCTCACAAGGAATTACATGTTTTGAATGTAAAGGCATGGGCATTTTAAAAAGAAATGTCCAAACTACTTGAAGTCGAAGGAAAGTGTATGCCACTACTTAAGTGATCGGAAATAATAATAATAATAATAATAATAATAATAATAATAATAATAATAATAATAATAATAAAACCTTTTTAAAACCTGAACCCAATGCTCTACCACTATTTTATTTTTCTTTTTTATTTTAGGTTTTATACTGTCTCTTCTCTTTTGCCGTTCTCTCTAACCTTTGCCTCTCTCAATTCTCAAAACCCCTAAACCATATCCCATGGGC
This sequence comes from Quercus suber, assembly GCF_002906115.3. Classification (NCBI taxonomy): domain Eukaryota; kingdom Viridiplantae; phylum Streptophyta; class Magnoliopsida; order Fagales; family Fagaceae; genus Quercus; species Quercus suber. The sequence continues at coordinate 1,251,411 of NW_027069590.1, read as the reverse complement.
ACTCTCACACTCCTTCAGTGGCAAAATGTGTCAGCCTCCCACCACCGTCATATGCCACCAAAGCTGCTACCAGTGCAGGTATTTTAATTTTTGTTATCTTAGATTTAGGTATTTGGATTTGGTTTGATTTTCTTTAATTTAGGTATTTGGATAATTGGTTTTGATTAAGGTTGAACCCATGCAAAATTGAAGATATTTGCTTCTTCTTCAACTCTCTCTCAACCTCTCCATCTTTTCCCTAAAAAACATAAAACACGAATTGACCTCTGACCTCTGTCCTCTAGGTTATTGGTGTTATATACCATAATTTTATTGGTCTTTATTTGTTTGGGTTGATTGAAGTAAATAAAATTTACTGGTAATATGTTATTATGCTATAAATTGTTGTTAATTTTAGTAAATTTAATTTATTTACTGCCCTTCTAGGGCCTTTGTTTAATGTGGATTTTTCCTCCCGTTCTATTTTAATTTTGTGTCAATTTACTAAATTATGTGTATTTTTTAGATGGTGGTTTGTAGCTGAGAGTGTTATGAATATAAAACAAAGTTATTGGTGAAGGATCTGTCAATCACAGGCCACAAAACCTGCATAAGTTTGCATACTCTCACACCCACATGAACCACATTGTAAGTGTCCTTTCTGTGTTTTCTTACTTTCTCTTTGTTTATATTGCTCTTGGTATTGGAAATTTTTTGTATACTTCATTGTGTGTGTGATAAATTACAGTGGTTAGATGTTAAATACTTAGTAACTATTTATACATTTGTATTTTGTTTGAAGTTGTACTACAAGTTGAAGATTTTGGTTGGTGACTATGTTATTTTCTCCCCAAAGTGTTTGTAACAATGCCTAAACCAAACTTTATATTTATATTTGCTTAGGAATTTTGATTCATGGGAACTTTTTTTTGTTAAGGTGGTGCTGTCTTTGTTAGAAAAAGAGGCTGTGGAAGGTATCATTGTGGCTACTGCTTCTATAGATAACACCCTAAGGCTGTGGAAGATAAAAGGCTATTTTTACGTCTAGATTGTTTGATTGCCAAAACAATTTTTAGCTTTGCCAATTGAATAGTGGTTAATGGTATTGCTATTATATTTGTACTCCAAATGATTTTACTGACAATGCTTTTCGTCTTTATGCATAAGTAGTATATGCTTATATTTGTATTGCTAATATATGCTTTTCATCTTTATCCATTAGGTATATAAAATTTGTTAACTTTGACAAACTTTAGCAGTTTTGGAAATCCTATAACATTTTCAGCAGTTATAAATAAATTGTTAAGTTCTTTTGCCATCTTCCATTTTAATCTATTTAGATTTTTGTCCAGTAAAACCCTTGGTATCCCTACCTTAGGAGGTACAAAAACAATGCAAGAGAGTTTGGCGAGCTTCAACTTTTAGAGTTGCTTCCTTTCTAATCGAGTCTAAAATCTTACCAATTGACTCTTCACAATTCATGCTAGGTTCGTTAATTTTGCTTCCAACAATCTCCCTCTATGTTCTCGATTTTTGGTTCTTCATTTTGTGATTTTTAATTATTTTTTTATTTCATTCCTTTTTCAATAAAATACTGGATGGGACTTTTGTGAATTTTGTCACTAAGGCACAAAATATATGAGAGCAAAATCTACATTAGGTGTGTAGCATATTAGTATTGACACAAATCCTTATTATGTTTATATATTAAAGCAAAACCATTTAGCACATGAATATGGGAGAAAGATATATTGTATGAGTATTATAGGATATTTTTATAAAATCTACATTTGTTCTATATTGCACTAGATTAATGAGAATTTTACTGTTAGTACTGAGCAATGATTTCTTTTATTTGGTTGCTGGTGATATTTGAGCTTTATGGCCTTTTTAAAACAAGGCAACTCTTAAATTAATTTGTATCTATGCTAATGGTGTATATACTAATAATTTTAATACTAATGGCAGGTAGGCTTTTGATAAAATTAGGACAACTTTTTTTGGGGGATGCAAAAGTAGAAAATGAAAATTCTGGAAATGTGTAAGTTAGCTATCTTTCTTAATTATTGAGAGATAAACAAAGGTGGAGTGATTCTGCTTTTGTCTGCAAAGTTTTACAAGGCAGGAACGTTATGACGGGGGAGCTTTAGCTATTAAGACAGAGAGAAGAATGAAGCAATCCAAGAGAAACTCATTGGGATATAGTGTAAAGTCAACAACAATATGCTTGCACTTGTTTTCTCATATTTAGCATGATAATTTAAGCAAAAGTCTTATGAAGAAGGTTATTTATATTGATAATATAGTTAGTGAAGCTGCCCCTGACCAATTTAATAAGATTTTTTTGAGTTGATTTGCAAAACTCTTCAAATATTATAAATTTTTGTTATTAGTGCATGTCGTATATTTTTACTTTTTGTTAGTGTTTCTTTTAGATGTGATATGTAATATTTTGATTTGAAATTTTACCCTTTTTGTTGTGCAGGTAATAACCAATGTTTAAACATCATATTATTTTTCAAAATTTTGTTGGTAGACTAAGAAATATGAGACGAGATCACTACACACACACCTTGGCTGACCAACTCAAATCCTTTACATTCTAATGAATTGTGTATTCCTTTGAATATTAGTGTCTTAATTAACCATTTGTGTGACTTATTCCTTAAAATCCACAGCAAAAAGGTCCATTTATCTTAACTAAATTTCTTTCAACCCTCCAAAAACATTAATAGTGACATTCATTTTCTCACTGAATTGACCACTCCTTAATTAAAAAAATTTAATATTTCTAAGAACTTTACTGAATTGACCACTCCTTAATTGGAAAATTTTAGTATTTCTAAGAACTTTCCCATGCATTGCACGGGTTAGCGACTAGTAAATATAAAAAAAAAATAACAGGTTAATATTAAAAGAAACACGGAACTAGAAATAGAGAGGCGATGAAAGAGAGAGAGGCAACGAGGAAACGGGGAAAGAAGCAGAGAAAGAGAGAGGCGCTCTTAGGACATGTAAGGTTGAATTTAATCAACCATTTAATTGGCTTTATTCTGTGACCAATTTGCTTGTAATTTAGCATTTAGTAACCCTGTATTTAGGTGGGAAAATTGTAAGGGTAGTGTGTGAGAAGATGTGAAGAAATGCTCAAGAGTGTGCAAGACAAACAGAGTCTCGCGACTAGGACTCACGGGTGGTTTGCGACTGGCAAGCCGCGAAAGGCAGTCATGTGAGAGGCACACTGGGAAGCTGAAGGGTCGCGCCAGCTGTCACGCTACAGAACAAAAGTTCCAGTCTGGCCAGGCCGTTACGTCGCGACTTGATTTCGCGACTTGGACAAGCCACGAGATCAAGTCGCCAACTTGCCCTGTTTGGCAAAAACTGACGTTTTGCATTCCCTTCTCACCCTACTATATATACACCCTTATACCCATCATATTGAGAGAGCTTCCAGAGAGAATTTTGTGAGAGAAAACCCTAGAGAAAAACAAGATTGCCTCATCCCCAATCTTTACCTTAGAGTCTCTACAAATTCCTCTACTCTCTCCCTCTCCATTGTTATACCCTTGAGAGGTTCTTAGCCAAATCCTTTTCTCACCATACCCATATCCGTGAGAAGGTTTATTTGGTGCTTTGGGAAGCAGTTGGAAGAACCAATCTAATTGGTTGATGCTATGGGCTATAGCGGAATCCGGGAAGCTAAAGAAGAAATAGGTTCGGCGTAACCTCGTTGGAGTAAGAAGCTTGGAGGGCTTAGGTACTTGGGTAGATTAGGCTTGGAGGGTCTTCTGCTGTTCATGTATCCCAACTACATTCTTTAGTGGATTATTTGACCATTTGGAGGGCGGTGGAGAGGTTTTTCGCCGAGGACTTCGGTTTCCTCTTCGATAACACATCGTGTGTTGTCCGTGTGTTTGCATCTTCCTTCCTTTATCTTTGCCTTATATTTATTGCTGTGGATGTGTTTATATTTGGCTTAGATTGTTTATCAATTCTGTGTTTAGCTTATATTCATGTTCCGCATGTTAATCGTTTGATATAAGCTTGAATTGGTAATTTTGTAATTTGGGGTCTAAACGTTCAAGGGTGTTTCATACCCATATTGAACTTCTCAATTGGTATCAGAGCGGGTACACTTGTTGTGGATTCACTACGCTAAAGAACTTAATAACATATCACCAGTAAATTTTAATTATTTCAAACAACCCAAACAAATAAAGAGAGCAATAAAAACTCTTACCAATAGCTGTGAGTCGCAATACAAATTCTGGTCACCAACAGCGGTGAGTTGCAATACAAATTTTTAGTAATTCACGTCACGCTTGAGTTATACGAATACAACAACAATACAAATTCTCAATGTCAACGATACTCTACATGAACTGTTCAGCCTCTCTCATTAAACAATAACTACATAAATTGTTTAGCCTCTCTCATTAAACAATATCTACATAAACTGTTCAGCCTCTCTCACTTGTAGTTTCTGCTTCAGTAGACAATTCTTTTCCAATGTCAAGGATACTCTACATTTCATCCATTTTAGAGCCAAATATTCTTTTGGTTACCTAAACTATACAGCCAACAATGGAATCTCCTTCCGAAGCTATAGATGTGTAATCGCTTTATTTATATCCATGTGATGGCCAAGAGTACAATCAAATACAATCAAAACTAATAGAAAGAATTTTAAATCAATTCCAATGATGAAGGAGGGATTCACTTAAATGAGGAGACTAAGAAAAAAAAATGAGAAGTATCATGTTCTGAGTATAATATTGAATTTTAAATGCTATAATTCAATTTGCTAACTACTAAAACACCTTAGCAAATTGAACTTCTGCAGGCACGAATTACACCATTCAATTGAATTTTTGCAGACACAAATACTCCTAAAACTCTATCATTAAATTTTCTAACTACTAAAACTCTATCATACTAATTACACAATATAAACCAATAATGTTACCATCTCAAACATTAATATATATATATATATATATATATATATATATATATATATATATATATATATATATATATATAACCCAAATCAATTTAAACATAGAAACAAACAATCATATATCAATACAAATACCCAACCTAAATACATATAAACCCATATATGACCCACAACACAAAAGAGGTAGTAACCAAAAAAAAAAAAATAAATAATAAATAATAATAATAATAAAAATAGCAATAGAAAGAACAATATTATTAATCTAATCCTTACATTGAACTATCATGCAGGGCAGTCACAAGAATAGAGGTCAAGAGCAACTGAGATTTAGAGATATCTAAACTGAATCATCTAGCTTTTCAGTGTTAATATAGTGTGAGGAGAGGAAGAGATGAAGGAGTTAGAAAGCCAAAGTTTGGCGTTAGAAAGCTGAAGGGTTGCCATTTGAAATTGTAACCGTGGAACACAAAGGGTTGCTATCTAAAATTATAACTGTGTAAAAGATAGGGTTGAGAAGTATTTTCTCTTTTATTAGTATTTTTAAATTTAGGAAAACTATTTTTAAATTGTATTAATATAATGTGAAAGCTGAAGGGTTGCCATTTGAGTTTGTAACCGTGGAATACAAAAGGTTGTCATTTGAAATTGTAACCGTGGAACACAAAAGGTTGCCGTCTAAAATTGTAACCGTGTAAGAGATAGGGTTGGGAATTATTTTCTTTATATTAGTATTTTTAAATTTAGGAAAACTATTTTTATATTGTAGGACAAATTCAAGAAAAAAAAATGATAATGACATGGCTATTAATGTGGCTCAACCAGAGCATAGCAAATTAAATGTTATGCTTCAGTTTTTAGTAATATATAGATTTGCCTCACTTTTGAATTCCTTGACAAAATTAACAGTGAAAGGAGTCATTGTCTAATTACCACAGCAGTTGTTCTAACTACAAATTTGCAAACAAGTGGTACGTTTTGGCATCAAGACCTATCTGACGAATTGAGGATATTGCTCCCAACACACCCAATGCTGAAAAGATTGTGGCAATCAATGTGTTAGCCCAAAACATTAAGCCATGCTTGGAGGGCTTGAAAGTCACGTTGTAGAAGACCATGGGCAAAACAAAGTCAAGAGGTATGCATCCAAATGCTCCAATCACTGCATTGATATCTCCAAAGAAGGGAAACATGGCAGCTATAGTTGTGGCTATAACAACTGATAGCGACCGAAAAACCAACCTTGGTACCACATTACGAATAGCAAACTGATCAATCTTTGCATCTGCAAACTTCCGCTCAAGCACTTCATTTGTTGGTTGCAAGTAAGCCTGCAATAGGCTAGGAAGTTTAATCAAATCAAGATGTGGCACAAGACACGGGTAATGTAAAAATAGTTGTATGTTCTTATCGGTTGACCTTAAATTTGACACACGTAATATAAACCATGCCCATTCATCAATTGAGTTGTGCTTATCAGTCAGTTTATTGATTCCATAACTAAATTAAAGGAGATAGTAAACTTTAATTGGTTTTGATCAACTTTGGTGAGCTTTGTGATCTCATTTTGCAAGCAAACAATTTATTTGTGCTTTTCGTCTGTGTTATGGACACTTATCGTAGTGAAATGAAGGCAGAATCGTTATTTTAAGGGACAGTTGCTAAGTTCTAACCCATATATATTCCAAAATCTTGCCCTGTAAAATTATCTTGACTAACTGAAATGTAAATTTGTAAATTCCCCCTAACTATTGTTCAACTCAATAAGGATAGAGTTAGATCATGACTATATAAGTGTTCAAGCTATCCCAAGAGCTAAGAGTACTCATGTTAACTAGGCTTAGGACTTAGGCTACTCCTTTAGGCCTTCATTAACAAGCCCACATCTGGGTGGTGGGTGCCAAAACATCATTCGATTTCAAGGTAAGAAGAGACATGATGCAACCTTAGCCCCAAATAGATGTCTAATTCTCTTCACTGTTTACCGGTTGTACCTAGTTATAAGAGAGTATGACATTCTTACCAGAGTAACAGCTACTACTTGCAAGAGGGTGAAAACATTGGTCATTAAGAGAACCCAAGTAGGCAAAAGAGACTTCTCATCAATCATAAAATTGGCTAGAACTGTTCCCCTGGCCTGATTGCCAAATGCCCAATACCCAGAAATCGCCACACTGAAAAATGTAGATACTACAACAGCATAACACACACATAGTCCTTTGAACATTTTCCCCTTGACTGGAGGTGCAATAGTTGCCTGCAACCAAAATTGATCTGGGAAATTTAATTCTCTTCCAAACTCCTATGTATCGAATAACAAGATAGTTCAGATACCAAGTTTTTACATAACATGCCAACATATATAAAATGTTACATTTAGAGTAGTAAATAGCCATTTAGATTAAACAAATCTTATGATGTAATATTTACTTTATTAAGTATTGTTCGAAAACAATAGATTTTGTTACTTTCTTCTTGTTCTTACATTTTTGACAAAACTAAACAGAAGAAAAAATTGGAATACCTGTATTTCAGGAACAATTCCATTCCCAAATGTGGTGGCAATAATTGAAATAGCATTAAAGGATCCAAAGACGCGATTTTGTGCACTTCCATTGATGGAGTAGTCTTTAGTAGGTGCATTCTTGGAATAACCTGCTAGACAATCCATTAAAGTACAGAGACTAGACTAAAGACACAAAATCCATAAAAATGATTGTTATTCTTACCGATGTATATGGAACCCGATGTGGCACAAGCGCTATAAGCAAGACAAAGGACTAGAGAAACAAGGTTGATATGCCTTAGGGAGTGGAAGGATGGAATTTGTGCCAAGACTAGCATTAATACACCAAATATACTAACAAATTGATAGAGCTGCATGGTTCCCTTTGGACTAGAGAGTAGATAAATAGCCTAAAAGAAAAAGAAGGCAGGAACTAGTAAATAGATTAATTCCATGGGGCGCAACTCACAAAAATTCAACATTGAAGAGATTATGAAATGGCAATTGATCTGGCATACCATTCTATAAATCCCTCATACATGATAATCAGATTAAAATGGCAATTTATCAGTAGGCCTATTGGCAAAAATGACAGACCAACCTTGAGGCTCTGCCCTCCAAGAAGAATACATGCAATGACTGCACCATAGCATAGACCAAATTGAATTGGACCTACAAAAAATCTGCCCCATCCATGTCCTGTCAAATTAGTCCACTCACTAAACCCATCAGTTATACATGTATTTTGGCACATTTTGATGTCTAAGCATTATGAAGTAAATTCAACCCTGCAAGGGCAACTCAAGCCATTAAGGAGAATGAGCTTATTTGCTATACAAATAGTTGTAAGTGTCTGAAGAAACAGAACATGTAGTATGCTACCTACCTAATATATCTCTAGCCATGTCTCTGAACCTAAGTTGGCGCTGACCAAGCTGTGCATGGTGCTCTAAAACCAGTGAGAGAAGGTTATAGGAATAGAAGGTAACCAATGCAGCCACAATTAGGCACAAAACACCAGCAAACCAGCCCGTCAATGATAGTGCAAAGGGAAGACTTAGAAGTGCTGGGGCTACAATTGAAGTTGTCAAGTGATATCCACAGTGCAACCATGAACCTATTACAATTATTAAATTAGGTACTTCACACAAATCAAGGAACAGAGATGCATCTTCATGTGTATAGGAAACTCTTTCTAGCCATACCTCTAGACTTGAGCACAAATAAAGCTCCAGCATCAAGCTCCTTAGGGGTGTTTCCATGTTCCATTTGTCTTGCAGCTGCATTTACATTATCTGGAGGGATGGATCCCATCTCTCAGTGTGAATATTTGTGAGCTAACCTATGCGTGTTCTAAGTTTTAACACCTATGTAATTGGAGATTCTAAATCCATGGATATTACTTGCAGATTTTTTTAAATGTTTAATGAAAAATTCTATGACCACACATTTGGTGTCACCAGGGAATTTTTTTCAAAGGCGGGGCCTGCCTTTGAAAAAAGAATCCCATGGTATATATCAAGGCTTTAAAAATGGACTGGACCGGCTGGTTTGACCGGTTCAATCGGAAACTGGCCATTGATCCGGTCCGATAAAACCACCCATGACCAGCCAAAACTAGTCAACAACTGGCCAAAACTGGTCAAAAATCGGTAAAAACCGAGAACCGAGTGCCAAACCGATTGATTGACCAGTTCGGTTTTTAAAACCATGGTATATATATTTACACAAAAAATTTACTTTTAGCTCTAAAATTTATATACCTGGCCTCCCTCTCCCAAAAAATTGACAAGCTGACCTATAAATATCAGAAATAGATAACAAGAAAAATCTTAAAAAAAAAAAAAAACACATATTCTGATAATAAGAAAAATCTTAAGACAAATCATAAATCTAGTCTAAGCAAAAACAATAACAACAAATCAATTACAAATCCTAGCAAAACAAATCACAAAAACCCAAATAACTTTTACCCAATTTTTCCATCTCATTTGAGAACTCTATGCCCCTCTCAAATTACTCCACCTCATAGCAGCAAAGACAATTCTTATACCGCTGATCACTCCATCTACACACCAGTTAATGTTTTATTAACTTTAGGACACACTTGGCATGCATGCATAAATGGTAATACATGTGTGAAACAACAACAATATATTGTTTAAACAATAATTTTGTGCCTTACCCAAACTACCACCTAAGCATGTATGAGATTAGTCTATTGGTAATAAATTTTGTGACTTAACTAAATTAATGTAATGACGGGAAAAACTTTATTATTTACTTAGTTAAAGACTCAAAGTTATCATCCATTATCATGTGATTGTTTAATAGATCTCTTTTATTTTTTATTTTTTACTATTTTTTCAAACTTGCAATTTTTCAAAGGAAAAAATCTCAACCTTACCAAGACAACAATAATTGTCTTACCCTTTTTTTTGCTGAATATTAATGAATGATATTTATTAACCATTATTTTAGTTGTTTTATTAATATAATGCTTGACATAGATTTGAAATTTTAACTATCGTTTTTTGTTTTTTTTTTTTTTAAGAATCTTTTAACTATATATATATATATATATATATAGCATTATGAAGTTATTAGTTATAGAATTATGTGAAAAGAATACATAATTTTTTTAAATTTATAATGTCGATAGAATAAAGAATCAGACTAATCTTGGTCAAACCTTGAAAATATTACGACGTGCCAATTCACTTATAAAACTCCTGATTATAAATTGTCATTTGTGATTTTTTTTCAAAAAAAAAATTACTGAAAAATTAATTCTAACAATGCATCGTTTGTCAACCTCTAGTATTGATATATATTTCAATTTTTTAAAATTTTTGAACAAAGAACTTCACCCCCCCCCCCCCAAGTTTAAATCCCGGTTCCGTCCTTAGGTGCCACAACTTTGATGTGGCAAATGTAAGTAATTTAGAAAAAGTGGTGGGTTCATATAAAAGTGATAGACAATGAATCACAATTTACCACATAAGATAGTTGTAAAAATGTATGTGATAAATGTGTGATTCTGAAATTACTCTATTTAGTATCAAGAATAGTTATAAACAAAATTTAGCATCACCAAAAAAAAAAAAAAAAAAAAAAAAACATATTTTCATCACAACTCTCTATGTGATTTTTTTTGGAGAATCAACTCTTTATATGATTGATACATAAAAGGTTATGAGTATATATAAAATAATAGGCAACCAATCATGGCTTAGTAGTAGGAGTTGTAGAAAAAGTTGTAAGTTTGCTTTTGGAAATAGAATAACTCATCTTATTCTCAATTATTGGGATGATACGGAGAAAACAAGAATAAGAAAGCAACTTTTGTCCGAACTTTGGAAATTTGTGTTTTCTCTCCTCTGGACCTGTTCAAAGGTGGACAATCATTTGTCTTAGTAGTCAAGTAGGAGTAGAAAAATAACATAAAACATATTAGGGTAGCACCAGCATTGGGAGTGTAGACATCCTCCGGTTGCTATTTACAACCTAAGCCACTCAAAATCTATTGCATTCGGGTTGAAAACTTAAAAAAAAAATTGTGACCTATGTATAGTAAGGTTGCATATATGCAACCTTACTGTTCATAGGTTGTAAAATATATATATATATATATATATATATTATTTTAATATGTAGTTGTGTGTGAAGAGAAAAAGTGAGTGGGGAAAAATAGAGAGAATAATACTTTTTTTTATTATTTTATTAGGTAGTTTATATTATTTTATTAGATTGTATGTAAAAATAAAAACTAGAATGTAGGGTGAGTTGTAAAATGGGTTGATAAAACAGATAAAGTAGTGTTTGAGGATGCAAAATAGTTTTTTTTTTTTGGCATTCTCAAATACTAATGCACTAAATAGCTATAAGCTATAAATTGCACTTTTCAAAAAATAAAATATACATGGTAATGATCAATTGGCTTACACTTACAAATTAATTATGGTTGTGTGATATATGTGTATAATTTTACTTTTTTTTTTCTAGTGAATAATTTTACTTTTTTTTTAAACATTATGTTGGGTTAAGATAGCTTGACTCTGGTTAATTAATTTAATTACTCAAGTTAATCAATTAGATTAAATTGCATGCAAATTATGAAGGCACCAACAAATCAGCAATTAAACTAAATGCAACGGAAATTAAATTAACACTATGATTTGTCGACAAATGGGGAAAACCTCTCGTAAGGCAAAAACCCCTCACCGGGTGATTTTAAGGTCACCACTCCCAAAAATTCACTAATCAACAATCAAGCGGTTACAAGTATGGGAAATCTTACCACTACCCTAGTCTATCCCAAAATACCAACCTACAGTTGAACTTTCGCTCTAATACCCAATTGGAGTTGATCTTGTAGCAACCTTCTTTCCCTTGATGCATAAATCTCCAATTTGTGACTAACCATTTTGCACAGATCCTAACACATGACTAACTCCAGCAACTTGAATGGATGTTGTTGGCTACAAAGTTCTTTACTTCATCAATAATGAATATCAGGAAGCACTTGGTTACAAAACTCGATAGTGTACAAATGCAGTAGCTTCTCACAAAGAAAAATAAAATCTTGGTCTCTGTATTCGTGTGTGACGACTCTTAAAATAAGCCTTATATATGTCTAAGGTTATGAGAAAGAAAACCCTAAACAAATACATGAGCTTGGGCCAAATTTTAGATCTAGAAAACTGAAAATCGTAATTCTTGATAGATCGAGCTTCTATCGAGTCATCTGTCAAGCTTCTTATCTAGTCTCGATAGCAATATCTGTCAAGCTATCTGTTGAGACTTAATGAAATAGTTTTTCTTCACTTGTTTCTTCGATATGAACATTTGATATGCTTGAACAACATATTTCTTGATGTATTAAACTCAACTTAGATTTACCCAATTACAAGTAAAGTGCATTTAGTCAAAGGATTAAATAATTACATAAAATTATGACCCTAACAATCTCCTCCTTTGGCAATCTGTGACAAAACCACAAACATAATCATGAGAGAAGTATAAACACCAATCTTCATAACTATTACACAAAAGTACAAAAGTCTAACTATTACTGTGGAAACAAGGGGTTGTTTTGGAGTCACCGCCTAGTTTTTGCAATGGTCTAGGAACCATATATAGCATCCTTTTCGAGGAAGGACCATTGATATTACTACCAGAGTATGGGTTCAGAGTTTAGGTAAGCTCTTGGAAACGTGTTAGGCACCCAAAATTGCCCCACCCTAAGGTTGGCCTCCCATCATTGTGTCTTGATCTTAACTTTATTAAAAATTAGTTCAACACTTGTATTCTAGACTCACACACATACTAAAATGCATCTAGCAAACAACTTGGCATCTTTATCCCTAAATAGGCATGCTTATCTATCCATAAATAATAAAAAAAAAAAAAATCCAAACACACATAAGAAACCCTAGCATTCATCTAACATGGCAAAAACCCTATCATACATCACATATCATAAACAAGGCATTAACACATTATAAACCCTAATCATATATCTAAGCATGCTTCATCAGATCATCAAAATAAAACCAACACAAATGCATGGACATTTCTAATGCATGACTTACCCTTACTTACCTTTCAGCAACATAGCACCTATAGTATTAATGCATGGACATGCGAATGAATGGCATAGCATAAAAGCAAGAAACAAACATAAAAACCCTAATCTAAGCATGTTAGAGACAACAAGCATATAAGATGGAAGCACAAACACATATGAACATGTGAAAAGGCTTTAAAAAAAAAGGACAAAACAAGTGAAACAAACTAAACAAACAACATAAGGAATCTGGATTAGGGTCTCTGGGTAAGCACCTATGTATGCATGCTCATGGCATGCGTGTGTGGGACTTACTCAAATCCCTAACCCAGAAACACGAAATGGAAAACAGGGCACAAGCAAAAAAAAGACCCCTAATTTTTATCAACCTAGCATGCTCAGAACATAAACAGAACTATATACTAACCTAGGCAAACATGCATAAACATAAACCAAATCGAAAACAAGATTACAACAAGAAAGAAAGATAGAAAATTAAAAGAAAAGCTAGAAAGAATACTTTAAAGCAAAAGCTCCAAGGCTTGATTTCTAATTGTTCCCCTTAGTTAAATCTATTACAATTTAATAAAATAGTGATTAGAAACTTTAAACTAAAAGGATTGGGGCCAGAGAAGGTCCCAATCAAATAAAATTGACTTGAGCGTGTTTTAATTCACTATTTTCTAGTGAATCTTAGGTTTTTCCTGTGGGATTTTTGTGTGTCTTGAAAATGTACCATGTAAGACTTTTTATAGTTGAAAAAAAGGGGTTTGGAATGGCTCCTAGACGATGCGCAATTCATTCTAAACCTCATCCATTATTATAGAAAACTTGTCTTTTTTATACTTCTGAAACCCTAGCTGCATATGCAAGAATGTGCTTGCGTACGTATGCTTTGGTCCGTGTATGCAGGTTGTGACCCACGTATATAGGTTGAGGGCTACTTTGGTCATTTTATTTCCAAAAATAGATTTTCGCTCATTTAAAAGCTTATATTTTTCATTTTAACACTCCTCAAGTCAAATTAGTATCTAATTAGGCTCTAAATTGGCCTTAGGCCTTAGAGTTTAAGCATCATTGGGGAACGGGAGCCCGAGTCGTAAAGAGTACAAAATGTGGTGTCTACAATTACTATGAACTTTTGAAAAATTTTGCAAGAAAAGAGATCATGGCATAAGAGACTTGCAACCTGTCTTATCTGAAACACTTAAACAAGATCCATCAAGGCATCAAGTGTGAAATGTAGACAAGTTATATAAAAGAAGAAACATGTGCTTGAAGAGAGAGGGAAAAAAAAAAAAAAAGCAACACATGTGAGATAAAGGTAAAGAAACATACGTCATCATATATATATATATGTGTGTGTGTGTGTGTGTGTCAAGAAGTACAACAATGTATGTAAAAGTGGTCACAAGACCATGGTACATGATAGTTGGAAAGATACAACAAAACCTCATTACATCACTAAAAAAACCTCTCCCCCTAACTAGTCTATCCCTATGCTAGCTCTCCCTCTAACAACATAACTACTCTCATATACAAAATTACTCCCCCTTTTTGTCACGGGTGACAAAGGGTGAATCACTGAGAGGCAGTCATCTCATCATCAATCTTGGAGCCAGAAGCATCATCTTCATTATCATCTCCACCATCCGAAGAAGACTCCTTAGTAGGCTCAAGTGTGGGAGAATGACCGAAACCACTAAGGAGAGACTGATGGCAAGCGATGTGATCAATCTTGGTGTTCATCTGACACATCTCATCGAAAGGATGGTCAAGATGACTACCAAAATTAGCACACGTGAGTTAAAGCTAATCCATGATGGCAGTGAGAGAGACCTCTACTTTAAAAGAGAAAGAATGAGGAACAGATAAGGAAGAGGGCCAAGAAGCAGAGGCAGCATTCATTGAAGTAGAGTCCACACAAGACCATTTAGCAACCAGCTATGCATCACTCCTCTAAATAGATTCCTTACTGATGGCACCCATGGCATAGGAAGGAGTAAAGAGAGTAATGGTGGCATGCACGTGTGAGAGGATGCGTGTGATAGATAAAGGAAAGATGAGCTTATCACGTATAGCAGTGTCTCGATAGATGTCTATCATAGATTCTATTATGTGTGAAGGAAACTCTATAGAAAGATCCTCCATGAGAGAAAGAAGAAAACAAGCACGAGGATCAATGATTGTGTTATAGTGTAACCGTGGTGTAAGAACAATGGTCATCACCATATTAAGGATCCTTGGACCCTTAGCAAACCTAGTTGTGGAGAAATTCAAAGTTTCTCCCCACACCATGGCTTTCTCACAAAATAGTAATGCCATCTCATCTCAAGTGATAGAATAGAGACGAATGTGTCTAGGGTAGTCTAGACGATCTACCCTAAGGACGCATAGTACCTTAGAAATAAACTCTAGGATGACTACAATACGTGTACCTCGAAATTCCATGGTAAACCTAGGCACAGAGGTATCGATAGCGTGCATGTTGGAGTATAACTCTTGAACGAACACACCGGGACACCTCTTGGGTATCTCACATAGAGAAGCCCAACCCCAAAAGCTAAATGCACTGAGTAGAGGAGTGTTTGGACAATCATATAGAATGACCTAGTGTTTCGAATAAATCGTCAAGTCAGAGAAGTTCTCATAAAAGTCCTGTTTGGCCTTCTCAATCATAACTGTTTGATGGGGACCATTACCTTTAAGGTATGTCCTATAACTTCCACATCTCCTAGAAACACACGCTTGCAACCATATTTAAANTAGATAGGTGGGATTCTTGCTTCATGTGTGCATATCCTTAACATCCTAGCACTTTGGCCCAGAGGAACATTATTGCTTTGTCCAGCATCTTTGAATTCTCTCTTGCCTTTGTCTTGGAATTGAACTGAGAAAATCCAAGATTGTTTGCGATCCTTGTCACTTGCCTTGACATTCACAATCTTGATGAACTTCTTGAATTGTCTAGTGATGTATGATTTGAACTTGGTGTCCTCATCTTAAACAATTCATCTTTATCATCATTCTTGACCTTTAAGGCCATGCTCTTGCTTTTGCTCCCTTTACCAATCGTTACTAAACCTAGTTCATAGGTTTGCAGATTCTCAATCAATTCTGCTAGAGGAATAGAGTCAAGATCCTTTGATTCTTCTATGGCAGTGATCTTGGCATGAAACCACTCTAGAAGAAATCTGAGAATCTTTTTGACAATCTTGGGATCTGGAATCTATTCTCCAAGATTAAAAGCTGAATTCACTATGTCCTTTGAGCTTGCATAGAATTTATCAAATGACTAATCATCATCCATCCTTATTTCCTCAAAGCTGGTAGTGGGCCTTTGGAGTTTTGAGTTTTTAACAACTTCTGTGCCTTATAGGTATTTTGAAGAATAGTCCATGTTTCCTTTGCATTATCAATGAAGGAGATCTTGTTGAATTCCTTATTGGTCACAATGCTAAACAAGGCATTTAGTGCTCTGCTATTAAAATTTGCAGTCTTACTTTAGTATCATCCAATGATGCCAGTGGATCATCAAGTTTGGTCCAACCTACTTCAATTGCAAGCCAAACTTTCTCATCTAAAGATTGTAAATCATGCATACTTTCCAGTAGGCATAGTTAGTACCATCAAATAAAGGAAGAATAATTAGGGATTGCCCACGATCCATAACAACAGGGGTCAATGGATCACACAACAAAGATTAAAACCTAATTAGAGTGTGCCTGCTCTGATACACTTGTTGGGTTAAGATAACTTGACCTCGGTTAATTAATTAATTACCCAAGTTATCTAATTAGGTTAAATTGCATTCAAATTGAAGGCACAACAAATCACAATTAAACTAAATGCAAGGAAATTAAATTACACTGATTTGTTACAAATGGAAAAAACTCTCGAAGGCAAAAAACTCACCGTGATTTTAAGGTCACCACTCCCAAAATTCACTAATCAAATCAAGGGTTACAAGTATGGGAAATCTTACCACTACCTAGTCTATCAAAATACCAACCTACAGTTGAACTTTCGCTCCAATACCCAATTGGATTGATCTGTAGTAGCCTTCTTTCCCTTGATGCAAAATCTCCAATTGTGATAACCCTTTTGCAGATCTCATACTGACTAACTCCAGCAACTTGAATGGATGTTGTTGGCTACAAAGTTCTTTACTTTATCAAAATGAAATCAGAAGCACTTGGTTAAAAATCTATGTGTACAAACTAGTAGCTTCTCACAAGAAAAATAAATCTTGGTCTCTGTATCGTTGTGACGACTCTTAAAATAACCTTATATATGTCTAAAGTTTGAGAAAAGAAACTAAACAAATACATAGTTGGGCCAATTTAGATCTTGAAAACTGAAAATCATTTTTTTGATAGATCGAGCTTCTATCAGCATCTGTCAAGCTTCTATCTTAGTCTTGATAGCATATCTGTTAAGCTATCTTAGACTTAATGAAAAAGCTTTTCTTCACTTGTTTCTTGTCATATGAACATTGATATGCTTGAACAACATATTTCTTGATGTATTAAACCCAATTAGATTACCAATTACAAGTAAAGTGCATTTAGTCAAAGGATTAATAATTACATAAAATTATGACCTAACACATTATATAAAAATATTATTTAATAGAGTATTAAATATATTTTAACTATTTTCCATAAGACATTTGTTAACAAAATCCAACGTATTAGAGTTAGTGAAAAATAAAATAGAAAACTAAAAGAATGTGGGATAGATGATATTTATAAGTCAAGTGATTGCTTTAGTTAGTAATGATTTGGCTTAAATTAAGATAAGTGATATATTCACAACATTTCACAATACTTTTACAATAAATTCTAGATGACAAATTGTTACGGGCATCTCTACATTCAGCCTAAGAGGTTAAAATAAACCCCCTGACCTGGTATATATAAATAGATAAATATATATATATATATATATATGCATCGTGGGGTTTAGGGTGTTTTCCAAGCATAAGCAACTTGGAGATGGGACCCCGGGTAACCGCCCCCTTTGTGGTATCAGAACCTGATTAGACTGTCGATCCTTTCACTCTGTAATAGATACACGGTAAAGAGAGGCTCTCTAGTGGCAGGTGTAGGTACCGAAAAGTGCTAGCCTTGTATGCTTTGGTAGGTACGCGGTGTCGCCGAAGTCAGGACCACTTGAATTGCGTGTGTCCTACCCGATGCCTTGCCGTTAAAAGTAGGGCCCGGCACCGTGGGGTTTAGGGCATTTTCCAAGCATAAGCAACTTGGAGATGGGAGCCCCGGGTAACTGCCTCATTTGTGTGTGTGTATATACATATATATTCAAGAAAAATGTTCACACATAAAATTCATAAAAAAATTATGTTCAAATCTGTTCAAAAACTGTCCAAAAAAATATGTTCACACATAAACTTCATAAAAAAATCTGTCACATATTAAAAATTTGTCCACTTTTCATTATAAACTTGTCCAACCTGTTCACACATAAAAAATCTATCAAAATTTCATCATTTCATTCACCATGCAAAAATGTTTTGAAATTGCCTTAATTAGAGTTCAATTCCCAAAACACTATCATGTAGCATATAATATCATTAGTTTCATTGTGTGTGTTAGTGTCAATAACAATAAGCGTTAATGTATCCACTTAATAAAATACTAAAGAACCATATGACCAATGGGTTTTTCCTCATTTCCATTTGCTTCACAAAAATAAAGTTTGTAATACTCATCCTCCTCTTCCAACCTATCAAATGCTCTCATAAATTTCAAAGCACAATTGAGATAAGTTGAATTCCACCTTGTTGGTACATCAAGGGACAATAAACATTTTGCTTTGATTTTCTCATTATTAACATATTCTTGAAACTTCTCAAACCTTGCTGGAGAGGCTCTCACATATCGCACCACATTCCAAACTTTGGCAATTGATTCATGAATGAACTTCAATCCACTTTGCACTATCAAATTCAAGATATGCACACAACAATGCATATGATTGAACTCACCACCTTTTTTTTTTTTTTTTTTGAGAATTGATTGAACTCACCACCTAATATGCTATTATCTTTTTTTTTTTTTTTTTCTCTTCTTCACATAATCAATAGTCATACCATTAGAACTAGCTATTGTCCTACACCCAGCCGCGTCAATAACTATATCATTAGAGCTAGCATTGTCTAATACCCACGTCAATAAAATTCCCAGCCAAAAGGCTGACAATCAGATTCCACCACCACGGCTACCTAGAGAAGATAACAATGGTGAATCTCAACAATAGAGCTTGCAATCCTTCATGATCAAGACAATACTCTGTTTTTCCTTTTCCTTTTTATTCTTTCTCACAAACCCATATGAGATTGTTCCCAAATCCATTTGTACAGATCTGGAAGTGAGGGTTTGTGGACTCTTTTGCTTTATCCCCATTATTTTGATATATAAAAGAGAAAAATTAATGATGGGGGCTGGTATCTGGTGGGTTTAGTGTTTTTTTTTTTTTTTTTTTGATGGGTGTTTGGCCAAGAAAACAACCGTGGGTAGAAGAGTTGTCTCAATGAATGGATTGTGTTGTCATCTTCCCCAATACTGGCGTTGGTGTTGAAACAATATAGGGGCTGTGAAATTTTTTATGCACCACCGTGGGTGATTGTCCTGTGATTTCTTGTTGTTAGGTGTACCGGAATAGGAGTTGGTGGCTGATGAAATTCACTGTCATCATCTTCTCTAGGTGGTGGTGGAATCCGGTTGTGGCTGAGTATTTTGGTTGTGGTCCTTCGATATTTCTTTTGGGTTTAGAACATGATTTGAGAGCTTGAGGAAACAGACTCCGTTGAAGTCTTCTGTTTGTGTTTAATAAATAATGTTCACAAGGCTTGATGGTTTTGGCGGAGTATAGATGGAGCACATAGGTGGGGACATAAGATTTGGAGTCAAATTCAGCGACTTTTATTACATACGATAAGAGCATCCACAGCCGGGTTCTAAATCCTATCTTATTTTACCATCTCAAAAAGTCACCTTTTCAATTATACAATACAATTTTACAATTCTCTAACATCCCAACTTTTATATCCCAATCCTACTCATTAAAATAATATTTTTACACAATAAAATAATATTTCTCACAATTACCATTATACATTACAACACATTATTTATACATTATTTATTCTTTCTCTCTCTTTCCTTCTGGTCAGGAACCACAATCACCACCACCGCTGCACACCACCACCGCTGCCACCACCACCACCGGCAACCCAGAAACTACCGTCAACACCCAAAAAAAAAAAACCCAGAGAAAATCACAACAACAAATCACCGTGAACAAACCCAGCCACCCTAGCAAATCACAACAACAATCCCAAAACAAAAATTTGAAGAAAAACCCACCATCAACAATCCATGCTGATCTCCATCGGAACCCACCTCGCCATCGGAACGGAACGGATCTCCGTGTAACCCACCTCGCCATCGGAACCCATCTTGCCATCGGAACCCATCAACAATCCATCGGAACCCACCTCACCATCGGAACCCATCAACAATCCATGCCGATCTCCGTGGAACGGATCTCCATCGGAACGGAACCCACCTCGCCAAACCGATCTCCATCCGAATGGAACGGAACCCCATCGGAACGGAACCCACCTCGCCAAACCGATCTCCACGCACGACTCGGTCACCATGTCAACACCACCAAACGTCGATCTCCACCGCGCTAACCTCCAGCCATCAGCCGATCTCAGCCGCGCCACCAGCTCGCCACCACGCCGATCTAGAAATTCGATTCGGCGTGAGCTTCGATCCGGCTTGGTGATTCGGCGAGAGAGAGAGGGGATGAGAAAGAGAGAAGGAAGAGAGAGAAACGAAAGAGATAAAATGAGGGAGAGTGAGAAATTTGCCGGGTAAAGTTAATTAAATTTTTTTTTTTTTATATCATCTTGCTACAGTACCATCTTACATTTGAGATGGTACTATAGCAAAATCTCAAATTTTTTTTAGCATTTGGGATATAGCCTTCCCATTGCTGATGGGTTTTGGGGCTTAAATGCCAAATGTTCTTAACATTTGGCATTTACAAGTCCAAATGCGGATGCTCCACTCCTATATTTTCAAACAAGTAATAAGAAAGTACTAATACAAAATATCTATTATATTTTCTTTTATTACATACGGTAACACTTCTTTATTTTCAAACAAGTATAAGAAAGTACTACTACAAAATATCTATTCATTTCAAAAAAATAAAAAATAAAAAATATCTATTATATTTTCTTGCAACAACTTTCAAGATAGTCTTCACTCAGCGATTCTGCCTTCCACGTCAAGTATTCCTGTCGCATTAAGAATATTTATAAGCATATCATGTTAAAATGAAAATTTCTAGAATCTTTAATAAAGAAGCAATATTAGACAGACCAATTTCTTGCAGAAGTAAATTGTATATATATTTTTTCTCCTAATAACTTTTGAATAATTTGTAGTCCCATTAGATTTTGAAATCAAGAAATAAAGACCAAAATTATTCAATAAATTTAAGTTGTCTATATAATTTTTTTAATTACGTGTAATATTTAACATATTTTGGCATCTAAGTATCTTGTGATTATGTATCGAATTATATATATATATATATATATATATAGAGAGAGAGAGAGAGAGAGAGAGAGAGAGAGAGAGAGAGAGAGAGAGAGCTTTGAAGCTACAATTTTCATATACGAATTCAATACATATAATTTTAGATATAATAACCTCTCTCCTTTTTGTTTATTAGAAACAAACACACAAAAAAGAGGAAAAGAGGTTCTAACCCAGGGCAACGTTACACACAGCCTAGGGGATCAAATGAACCCCATGGCCCAGTGGCGGATTCAGGATTAGTTTTTAGGGAGAGTCAATAATAAACATACATTATACAAATTTAAAACAAAAGAAAACTTAAATATATCATCGCCACGAAAAAATGAAAAAACTAAAAACTAAAAAAAAAAACTAAACAAAAACTAAACTCAAAAAACTAAAAACTAAAACTGAAATACATAAGAGCTGTTTGGTAATGTTGTTCTAGTAACGTTGTTTGTATTTTTTAGAAATACGTATGGGTGAAAAAGTGTGTGAAAATACTTGTAATGTTGTTTAAATACTGAAAACTATTGCTCAAAAAATCCTACAATTGTTTTCTACGATATTTCATATTTTAAAATCATTGCATAACATTTTCACTATCAATCCTACGAGCTACATCTTCACTATCAATCATTGCATAACATCTTTTAATGTACATAGCCAAGTAATCATTCATCCATTGATCTCCTATTGATTGATTTATTTCAAATTTATTAAAATTTAAATGGGCTTTTTTTAAGGTTTAAGATTAACAAATTTTACTTTTGTTGTTGGGCTTCTTCTTTTTATTCCAGATTTTAGATAAATTGGTTTGTTATTGAGCATTTTTTTTTTTTTTTTTTGTATTTAAAAAGACCAAGACATTATTAAGATGATCATATTCAAACTTATTTCAGCTGGACTTAAGAAAAAAAAAAGAAAAGAAAAGTAAAACACATTGTATATATAGATATTTTTGGCTAGTTCTAGTAGTTCATTTGAATCCCCTGACTCCAAGCGAAGCTGCCCCTGACCTAACCTACCCTAAAAAAAATTATATATAAAGTTTTTAATTTTTTTTTACCCTTCTAAAACAAATTTTGAAAACCCTGCCCCTATTTTTTTTTTTTTTAAAAACCAACTGAAATTAACTTAAATATGATCATCTTAGTGCTATTTTCATAATATTTTTCACAATAATTTCACAATAAAAGTTAAGTGGTAAGCTGTAACTGGTTTTTATCTGAACCTGCAATTAACATAACTTTTTTACTTACCTTTAACAACTTGCCATCTAGTTTTTGTTGTGAATTTTTTGTGAAAGTGTTGTGTCAATAACTCTACTCTTAAAATATTTAATTTTATGAAAAAGAAAAAAACTGTTACAAATTTTTGCTCATTCATTAAAAAAATAAAAAATAAAAAGTCTCTCTTGAACTTTGGCTTACTTTGGCATTGATAGTGGAATGAAGTTTTTTTTCCCTACACTTTCTTCTACATCTGTGTTCTATTAAATGCATGATTAGTTATTTAACAAGAATATATAATTAGTTATTTAATTCTATTTGTTTATGCATTCAATAGTTTTTTATTTATTTTTTTATTTTTTTATTTTTATACAAGATAGAATTCTACTCTAGCCTAATTAATCTAAGTGTATATATGTGTGAAGCTCCCTCTTGGAGACTTGAATCTTGGCCCTTGCCCCCCACACCCCACAAGTACTTATATTTGTGGAGTGACCATTGCATCAAGAGTATGCGGTGGTATGCATTCAATAGTTATTGTCTTACCAATCTTTAAACTATTAATAATTTCTTTAGAGTATTGTAAAATATAGTTGTATTGTATACTAAATTTTATGAAAGTGGTATATAAAGAAAAAAAAAATTAGTCAATTTATTTTTACATCCCTACCCACAAAAAATTCCTAGTTCAGCCAATGTTGATCCCCTAGAAAAAAAAAAAAATACTAGAGCTGCTACTGGTTCTAACATAAAAGTACACTATAAACTTCATTTAAAATTTATGGTAACTTTTAAAAAAAAGAAAAAAAAATGGGGGCAGGTCATTCTACACACAACACATGCTCTGAAATCATAAATTGTAGCAATATGGTTGTAAAGACTAGATTTGTACCCTCGGCCCAATGGAAATGGAAATGGATGATGGCCCAACAAGCCCAAAAAAATATATTTGTTGGCGGATGGATTTCATAGGTAAAAGACTTAGTTTGTTATGTCTAGGTCACAATGGATTGGATTCATGCTAAAAAGATAAAAAGATACAATTTGAAAGGAGTAACTCTCCTTAGTCAAGTCCGAGGATGAGAAGTTCTTATGTTTATTCCAGTTTATCCAAAGTACAAGGAGTTCTTCTTGTTTCTCTTAGATTACCTATCCCCTTTTTCATGGAGGTCATCCCCTTATATAGTCTTCTTCTTTTTGATCCTAGCCTTTCACTTGTTGATTACGTAGATGATCTCCTGGTTGCTTGTCCCTTCAGAACCCTCCTATGAACTTTGTGTGTAGCTGTAAGACTAAATGTCACTGTTTAGGCGTCATTTCCACGTAAATGTAGCTAGTTGGTTAGGTGCAGAACATTTAATGTGGTGGTAGCAGCCTTCTTCTCAGATATTTCTTAGTCTACTGTTGACTCCTTTCTCTGAAACTTGTCATCAAAAGTATGGTTGCCTCTTACGGTATTCTCTAGGCGGCCGGGTGTCAACTTTCAACAATGCTCCCCAAGGATGTTTGGCTCCTTGGGAGACACCACTTGTTCGTTGTTATTTGTCCTTGTTCTCGGCCCATTAGCCCACATACTTATCTTACTGTTTGATCATCCACGGGCTCCTCTACATCCTTGGGCATGGCCCATGGCCCAATATTCCTACTCGGTTCTTTTATCTCTACAATGGTGTTCCCACAAGTTTCAATATATCTACAAGTTTAAAAGTATATCTAATTTACAAGCTGAAGGCTTTGGTATTAGCTGGATGGTTCTAGCATTTATTCATTTCTTGTCCTGATAGTAGCTTGAAGGAGTTGGGATAATAATAGAATGTTTTTCAATTCGTCACTTGCTGCCTGACAAATAATAAATCTAAGGTTTGAGTTTTCAATTAAATTTCATGGCATGCACATATAATGAGACAAGAAGGGTAACGAAAGTCAGTGAGATTAGATTACACTCAATACATATTGTAGCAGTTCCTAATTTAAATAAAAAATAAAAAAAAGTAACATAGCTTCACTAAACTTTGTTTGTTTGTTTCGCTTATTATATTGTACAAGTTTCATTATTATACTAAATAAATAAATCATAGTAATTTAATTGAATAAGTGACTCAGGCTTCAATCTTTACCTATACCAAAACTTAATTGGTTTCTTGATCTGATGATAAAAAGCAAAATCATTAGAAGTGTCAATATTTGACACAACCTGCAAACACAACATGAGTATTTGTGGGATAGGGTTGAGTCTTAGTGGATTTGGGTCATAAATGGGTCAACCCGAAAGCCGCACTGTTAAAAATGAGTCATAAGCGGGTCAACTCACATGACTCGTAGTAGACAACTTTGACACACCAATTTATTTGTGTCAACCCGAAATGACCCATTTAACACATCCTATTTAACTTGTATAACAAATAAATATTCATTTTATTTTAAATTTATCCAATACCTTTTATATCTAACCTATATTTTAAAATTAAAAAGAAAAGTTAGTAATTACAAAAACTTATAAGTGGTATAATTGTAAATTGAAACTTTACAAACACTAGATTTCTAAACCCTACAAACCCTAAATCTTTAAACCTTTTTATAATTTGTTAAATTATGTTCTTTTGAATGTGAGTTGAAGACTTGTAGTGTATGCACTACTTTTGGGATGTAAATAACCTAATTCTATATAAATATTATTTTTAACATTAAGTTGGATGAAATGGGTTGTGTCATATTCGTGTTAACCCAACACAACCCGTTTATTAAGCGTGTCAAGTGGATAGAGTTGTGTCAACCCATTTCATTAAAAAGTCAAGTTATAGTTGAAGGATCATGTCAAGTGGGTCAGGTTCAAGTTGAGGCATTTAGTCAAATACTCTACCTCGACACGACATAAACACAACATACTAATCCAAATTGACATCCCTAACAATCATCGTAAGTGGTATCATTGGTTGAAACTTTATAAAATAAATAAATTATAGTAATTGTCTTTCCATGGCCCAAATTTCCCTCGCACATTTCAATTAATTATGAAATTCATAAAATATTATTCGAAAATAACTGCGAGGCTAAAAAATGAGACTAACTAAACCCGCGGGATCAAATAATTCTGGTTTAAATATCTTATAAATTTTCAACTTTAATTTTCTCGAAATTACTTAAGTGAAAGGAATATAAACTTCTATTATTTGTCACAAAAATATATGGGGAAAAATAACTTTTAGAATATATTAATAATGATTAATAATAAAGAATTGATTGTAAGTTTAACTACCCAAATGTTAATAAAATTAAAATTAAATGAAAAACACAAATCCTTCCTTTTAGACACATAAATAAATAGTTATTAAAAAATTTTAAAGCCTATACTATGTCCAAAAGTTAGATCATTTTAAATATACGCCACTGTCAATTTATTTAAGACATTTTCTCATCTTTCTATGTGTGCATTAAAATACTTAGTATTAAAAAAAAAAAATTAAATAGCCATTAAGCACATACAAATTCATGGACAAAAAAGATTGAAAGAGAAATTCTTCGTTTTAGACATCTAAAGTCTTACTGGGTCTAAATGTTCTTAGGACTTCGTGGTCGAGGTCTACGGGGCCTTTGTAGCTTCTTCCCTTTCAACATTTTGATAAATGCAAGGGAACATACAACCAGCAATATACACATGCAATGGCAATGTTCTGATCGTGAGGGACTTGCAATTTTCCATGCATTCTCTTTCAAACCTGTAGTCGCCATTAATATCTTTAAGTTTAGGAGATGCAAAGACACTTTTTAGGGTCATTAAAAGATGGATGGAGATGTGGATAGAAATTCATAATGTCCATGGAGTGGGGAGGAAGGCTAGAAGGCCAAGGGTGATGAGCTTGTGCTACGGAAAGTGTAAGCATAACCCATGCCATTATAATTAAATCAGGACTCCACATGCTATTTACCCATATCTTGAGAGAACTTGAAAGTTGAATTCTAAAGAAAAATTCATAGACTTTGATCCTTATATACTGAGTTATAAATTAAATATAGTTTTAAAGTGATTTTAACTCAGAAAAATGTTTTGTTTTTTTTTGTTTTTTTTGTTTTTTTTTCCAATCAGAAAGTTTGATATAAAATGAAAAATATACAATAGAACCAAAAAGAAAATCATATTTACCAAGAGTTTCTTTGCAATATTTTAATATAAAATTATGATTATATGTTGTTTTAAC
The DNA here is from genome assembly GCF_002906115.3 of Quercus suber. Lineage (NCBI taxonomy): Eukaryota > Viridiplantae > Streptophyta > Magnoliopsida > Fagales > Fagaceae > Quercus > Quercus suber. Next base: position 1,224,354 of record NW_027069590.1, on the reverse strand, counting down.
ATTTTTAATTAGGATCTTAGGGTCTGTTTAGTTAGGGGTGAAATAAGGAGGATAGAAAATAAAGGAAAGAAAATTAAAAAAGAAAACTAATTTTATGGGTGTTTGGTTGGAAAGAAGGTGAGGATGGAAAATTGGTGGGGCATATGTGTTTGCTCCATTTGCCCACCAAAATTCTTTCTCTCTGGGGGTGAAAATAGAGGGGAGAGGAAATCAATGTCTAAACTACCCTTCTCTCATCCCTTTAGGTAGGGGTGTCAATTCAAGTAAGTGTATCAAGGTTCGTATCATGTCGAGATAGGGGTATTCGATTAAATACCTCAATCCAAACTTGACCCATTTAATAATCGTGTTATGGCTCTTCAACCCTAACCCGACCTGTTAATGAAGCGGGTTGACACGACCCAACCCATTTAACACGCTTAATAAATGGCCCGTGTTGGGTTGACATGAATGTGACACAATCCGCTTAATATTAAATATAACATCTTTGTAGAAAAAAGTTCTTTACATCCCAAAAGTAATGCATGCACTTTATGTCTTCAACCCATATTCAAAATAATATAATTCAACAAAAATATAACATCCATATGGAAATAAGTTCTTTACACTCCAAAAGAAGTGCATACACTTCAATTCAAATTCAAAATAATATGATTCAACAAAAATATAACATTCACATAACTTGCCCAAGTGTTAAGTATCAATATTAAAAGAGTTTGTGCAAACAGTAGACTGATCATGATTAAGGTGTATAAAGTTTCAATTTCCAATTATATCACTTGTAAGTTTCTATAATTACTCACTTTTCGTTTAAGTTTAAAATATATTGATAAGCCAAAAATGTATTAACCCCTTTGGTAACTTAATCAATTAATTTAGTCAAGAAAAATTAATTAGATTCAATTACATGCAATAAGCATGGTAGTATAAACAAATCACCAACTAAGTTAAATGTAGCGGAAAATAAATTTGATACAAGTGATTTGTTTACGAATAGGAAAAACCACCATGGCAAAACCTTACTAGGTGAATTTAAGGTCACCACTCCCGATAATCCACTATTATCAAAATAAGCGGTTGCAAGTAAAAGAAATCTCAGTACCTAATACCAATCTATAGTTGAATCCTTACTCCAATACAAAATTGGACTTGTAATATAATGACAACCTCTCCTTTCAATGCACGGCTCTCAGTACGTGACTAACCAATTGATGTACGAATCCAAGTACATGACTAATACACCAACTTGAGGAAGATGTTAGCTGCAAAGTTTTTCAGTTCATCCAACAATAAAGATCAAGAATCTCCTTGGTTACAAAACCCTTGGCACAAAGACACAATAACTTCTATAAGGAATATGATGAACTAGGGCAAATTTTGTCTTTGGTCACAATTTGCATGCACAATCAATTTGCATTATGTTGCATCACTTTGCATCACCTTTGACAGCCCTTAAAATAATCCTTATATATGTCTAGGATTGTGAGAAAAGAAGCCCTACACAAATACACATGGATATGCATGAAATCAGATCTGGAAATCTGAATTTCGTAATTCTCGACAAATACAGCTTCTATCAAGCTGCTGTCAAGCATTAGCATTAAACCTCGATGGATATGGATCTGTCAAGCTATCTGTCAAGCTTTAATAAATAGCATTTCTTCACTTGTTTCTTAGACAGATTCGCATGGCTTCAATAATAAACTTGAACTCTTATTCCTTGAAGTACTAAACCCATCCTAGATCTACCCAATTACAAGTAAAGTGCATTTTGTCAAAGAATTAGCCAATTTACATAACATATGCCCTAACAATCTCCCCATATGTCCTAGCAATCTTCCCCTTTTGGCAATCCGTGACAAAACCACAACAAACAAATAAAGTGTGAGAGAAGTCTTAAATCACTAAACTCATAATCACTTGTTAAATACAATAAAATCTAATCCTAACACAAACTCTTGAAAATTTTTGCAAGAAGAGTTCATGGCATGATAGATTTTGACAACCTGTCTTTCTAAAACACTTTAAACAAAACTTATTAAGGCATCTTAGTGTGAAACAAAAATAAGAAACAACATATAGAGAGATAGGTGAATAACAACATACATCATCATATATATAAATGAGAAATAAATATAATGTATGTCACAAAAATAAATGGTCACAAGACCGGTGTACAAGAGGATAATGTAACTAAAGAAAGAAAAGAAAAGTACATAAAATCATCACTACATCTCTCAAAATATGTAGACACTCCCCCTAACAAATAGGGATTGCAATTTTTGCCCGGCCCGGCCCAACTTTAATGGGCCGGGTTTTACCCTGTCCGATTAGGAATAGGGTCGGGTATGGGTTTAAAAAAAAAAACCCGAAGCGAGTCCGGGTTTTATAAATATCTTTAAGTTTAGGAGATGCAAAGACACTTTTTAGGGTCATTAAAAGATGGATGGAGATGTGGATAGAAATTCATAATGTCCATGGAGTGGGGAGGAAGGCTAGAAGGCCAAGGGTGATGAGCTTGTGCTACGGAAAGTGTAAGCATAACCCATGCCATTATAATTAAATCAGGACTCCACATGCTATTTACCCATATCTTGAGAGAACTTGAAAGTTGAATTCTAAAGAAAAATTCATAGACTTTGATCCTTATATACTGAGTTATAAATTAAATATAGTTTTAAAGTGATTTTAACTCAGAAAAATGTTTTGTTTTTTTTTGTTTTTTTTGTTTTTTTTTCCAATCAGAAAGTTTGATATAAAATGAAAAATATACAATAGAACCAAAAAGAAAATCATATTTACCAAGAGTTTCTTTGCAATATTTTAATATAAAATTATGATTATATGTTGTTTTAACATTTTTAATTAGGATCTTAGGGTCCATTTAGTTAGGGGTGAAATAAGGAGGATAGAAAATAAAGGAAAGAAAATTAAAAAAGAAAACTAATTTTATGGGTGTTTGGTTGGAAAGAAGGTGAGGATGGAAAATTGGTGGGGCATATGTGTTTGCTCCATTTGCCCACCAAAATTCTTTCTCTCTGATTTGGGGGTGAAAATAGAGGGGAGAGGAAATCAATGTCTAAACTACCCTTCTCTCATCCCTTTAGGTAGGGGTGTCAATTCAAGTAAGTGTATCAAGGTTCGTATCATGTCGAGATAGGGGTATTCGATTAAATACCTCAATCCAAACTTGACCCATTTAATAATCGTGTTATGGCTCTTCAACCCTAACCCGACCTGTTAATGAAGCGGGTTGACACGACCCAACCCATTTAACACGCTTAATAAATGGCCCGTGTTGGGTTGACATGAATGTGACACAATCCGCTTAATATTAAATATAACATCTTTATAGAAAAAAGTTCTTTACATCCCAAAAGTAATGCATGCACTTTATGTCTTCAACCCATATTCAAAATAATATAATTCAACAAAAATATAACATCCATATAGAAATAAGTTCTTTACACTCCAAAAGAAGTGCATACACTTCAACTAAAATTCAAAATAATATAATTCAACAAAAATATAACATTCACATAACTTGCCCAAGTGTTAAGTATCAATATTAAAAGAGTTTGTGCAAACAGTAGACTGATCATGATTAAGGTGTATAAAGTTTCAATTTCCAATTATATCACTTGTAAGTTTCTATAATTACTCACTTTTCGTTTAAGTTTAAAATATAGTGATAAGCCAAAAATGTATTAACCCCTTTGGTAACTTAATCAATTAATTTAGTCAAGAAAAATTAATTAGATTCAATTACATGCAATAAGCATGGTAGCATAAACAAATCACCAACTAAGTTAAATGTAGCGGAAAATAAATTTGATACAAGTGATTTGTTTACAAATAGGAAAAACCACCATGGCAAAACCTCACTAGGTGAATTTAAGGTCACCACTCCCGATAATCCACTATTATCAAAATAAGCGGTTGCAAGTAAAAGAAATCCCAGTACCTAATACCAATCTATAGTTGAACCCTTACCCCAATACAAAATTGGACTTGTAATATAATGACAACCTCTCCTTTCAATGCACGGCTCCCAGTACGTGACTAACCAATTGATGCACGAATCCAAGTACATGACTAATACACCAACTTGAGGAAGATGTTAGCTGCAAAGTTCTTCAGTTCATCCAACAATAAAGATCAAGAATCTCCTTGGTTACAAAACCCTTGGCACAAAGACACAATAACTTCTATAAGGAATATGATGAACTAGGGCAAATTTTGTCTTTGGTCACAATTTGCATGCACAATCAATTTGCATTATGTTGCATCACTTTGCATCACCTTTGACAGCCCTTAAAATAATCCTTATATATGTCTAGGATTGTAAGAAAAGAAACCCTACACAAATACACATGGATATGCATGAAATCAGATCTGGAAATCTGAATTTCGTAATTCTCGACAAATACAGCTTCTATCAAGCTGCTGTCAAGCATTAGCATTAAACCTCGATGGATATGGATCTGTCAAGCTATCTGTCAAGCTTTAATAAATAGCATTTCTTCACTTGTTTCTTAGACAGATTCGCATGGCTTCAATAATAAACTTGAACTCTTATTCCTTGAAGTACTAAACCCATCCTAGATCTACCCAATTACAAGTAAAGTGCATTTTGTCAAAGAATTAGCCAATTTACATAACATATGCCCTAACAATCTCCCCATATGTCCTAACAATCTTCCCCTTTTGGCAATCCGTGACAAAACCACAACAAACAAATAAAGTGTGAGAGAAGTCTTAAATCACTAAACTCATAATCACTTGTTAAATACAATAAAATCTAATCCTAACACAAACTCTTGAAAATTTTTGCAAGAAGAGTTCATGGCATGATAGATTTTGACAACCTGTCTTTCTAAAACACTTTAAACAAAACTTATTAAGACATCTTAGTGTGAAACAAAAATAAGAAACAACACATAGAGAGACAGGTGAATAACAACATACATCATCATATATATATAAATGAGAAATAAATATAATGTATGTCACAAAAATAAATGGTCACAAGACCGGTGTACAAGAGGATAATGTAACTAAAGAAAGAAAAGAAAAGTACATAAAATCATCACTACATCTCTCAAAATATGTAGACACTCCCCCTAACAAATAGGGATTGCAATTTTTGCCCGGCCCGGCCCAACTTTAATGGGCCGGGTTTTACCCTGTCCGATTAGGAATAGGGTCGGGTATGGGTTTAAAAAAAAAAACCCGAAGCGAGTCCGGGTTTTATTAAAAAAACCCGAGACCCGACCCGTTACTCGACCCAAAACCTGGCCCGGTAAAAACCCGGTTCATTGAAATTACTAAAATACCCTAATATATATATATATATATACCTAAAATGATCTAACCCTAATTCCCATTTCTTCTGTACTCAGCAGCCTCCTTACTCCCTCCATTTCAATCCGACAGTCCCACACTCTCTCACCTTCACTCTATCTCAAACTACCACCTTGAACACCAACAAAACTCAAACGGCGAGATACCCAACCACCAAATCACAACACCACAACCCACAAATCCATCGCCTCACCACCATTATCACAAACCCCACCCTCGAGCTGTCGTCGTTTTTCTTCCGGCTTGACCAAATCAGAGCTGTCGTCGTTTTTCTTCAGGCTTGACCAAACTCAAACACGCCGTTGACTCTTCCCGTCGAGCTGTCGCATTTTTTCTTCAGGCTTGACCAAATCGGAGAGGATCGGTTATTCAGCTTCAGCCTTCAGCCAAATTGGAGAGGATCAGCTTCAGCCAAATCGGAGAGGATCAGCTTTTCTTTAGGTATTTACTTGAGAAGATACCTTTATTGATGGTGTTGGGTTTCTCGGATTTCAGAGACAGATAGAATGAGAGATGTGTGAGCTGTGTTATGTGTATGCTATATAGTACTAGTTACTAGTTAGTTATAGACAGTAAATGGGTTGGGTTGGGTTGGGGTTGTGTTGGTTTTTGATTTTTTATTTTTTGGGTGTAATCCAGGACCATTTTGATTTTATGAGTATTAGGCTTGCTTTGTAACTTTCAGAGAGATTGTGTTTGTAAAAAATGTGATAGTTGATGAGTGATAATTTTTCGACCCAATGTAAACTCATTTTGGGGCATGATTCTGACCCTGATTTGCTTTTGAGTAGGCAGTTATTTTCTCCTATATTTTGAGGATGTACTTGGCCATGATCATGTGGAAATTAATAAAAAAAATTTTATGTTTGTTTTGAATGGCAAGTATAACTGTATAAGTACTCTCTCTGCATTTATGGAATTGATATTTCGTTTGAATTGAGAATATTCTTAGACCAAGAATGTGTCAATATCAAAAGATGATTTATTGTGAAAAGCAAAAGCTGTTAGTGCTCTATTGAGTAAAATGCTAGGTTGCTTAGACATTTTTTGGTATATGATTTATTGTATAATGAGGATTATGAGGAGAAGACATCCAGATTGACCATATAGAAAAGTTTACACGTTTATGTGATTTATTAATGCAGGCTTAATGTAGGCAAAATTTGGGAAAAAATCTGGGCTTAAATTTTTTTTTTTTTTTTTTTTTGGTTGGGCCACGAATTGGGCCCAATTCCTAAACGGGGCCCGGTTGGGGCGGGTCTGGGTCTCGGAAAAAAACCCGGAACCCTAAACGGGCCGGGTCTGAGCCATGGGTCTTTCCCCTCGAGTCAGGTCCGAGTATGAAAAAACACGGCCAGAAACCGACCCGTTGCCATTCCTACTAACAAAAATGTTATATGCTAACTCTCCCCTTAAATACATGACTACTCTTATCATCCTAAAACTACTTCCCCTTTTTGTCACGAATGACAAAGGGTAAGTCACTAAGAGGTTGTCATTTCCTTATCACTGGAAGAGCTAGCATCCTTATCCTCATCCTTATCATCATCATCACCATCAGCAGCATCCTCATCCTCAAAAGCCTCTAGAGAAGGAGATGGAGAAGCGATGAAGCCACCAAGGCGAGCCTGTTGTCGTGCAATACGACCGACACAGGTGTTCGCCTGATACAACTCAATAGTGAGAGTATCAAGGCAAGCATTAATGCGCTGAAACTATGCCATGACTGCCTCAAAAGTCACACCATCCACCAAAAAAGTAGGAGTGAAGGTGGAAGGAATGGTAGGGGCTAGAGGATCCGTCGTCTCAATCTGCGGCTACTTCGGTTGAAGCTGGGCCTCGCTCTGTCAAACAAAAGCTGCACTGATGGCACCCATGGTAGTGTAGAGAGGAAAATTAGGAATAAGGATAGAAAAATGACGAAGGATCCACATGATAGCCAAAGGAAAAATGAGCCTATCACGGATCGCCGTATCCCTATAGACATTTATAATAGAGATAATTAAATGAGTGTGGAAGTTAATAAAGAGATCCTCTAAGAGGGACAACAAAAATCGAGCATAAGGCTCTATGATAGAGTTATAGTGAGACAATGGAGTAAGAACAAATGTCATCACCATGTTAAGGAATCTCAAACCTTCTGGAAAGCCCAAGCATGGGATGTTTTTATGCTCACCCCATATGGAGGGTGTCTCATAGAAGTGAGATAGAAGCTCATCTTTGGACACAGTCCTCAAATGCTGACAGCCGGGGTAGTCAAGATGCGCTACCAACAGGACATGTAGTATCTTGGATACAAGATCCGGAGTGACTATGATACATGTACCTATGGATGTCGTGAAAAACTAAGGTACAGAGGTATTGATACCATGCATGTTGGAGTAAAACTCCTGCATGAACAGAGTGGGACACCTCAAGTGTATCTCAAGAGATTCCCATTCTCAAATGTGAATGACATCAAGAAAAAGAGTGTCGAAAAAGTTCGACAGAATCACATGGTGCTCTAGATGAACGCCACATTTAGAGAAGTTCTTAGAGAATTCCTGATGAGCCTTCTCATCACGGAACCAAACGTGAAGAGGGGGAACCGGAGGATCACAAGAAGAAGATGACCCAAAACGAAAAGGGTTCTGGATTGGAGTAGGTTTGCTCTTGGGTCCCATGCGCAGTCTATCAGCGAAAGAGAGAGAGAGAGAGAGAGAGAGAGAGAGAGAGAGAGAGAGAGAGAGAGAGGAAACACAATCACAACCCAGAACAAATAGATAACAAACCTAGCAACATACAATTTTCAACAATCAAACACACATCTAAATGGTTGAAACATTGTGAAAATGCTAATGGAATGCAATGCATGATCATATAGCATCAAATAAACAACACCCAACCCAAAACTTTCACAAAAATCTCAAAAATTTTCAAAAACCCCAAATTTTTCAAAGAAAACCCAAAAACCTAGGTCTAATGCGTGAAATGCATAAGAAGAAAGGGATTTGAAGTTCATACCATAGGATTGAAGCTAAAATAGGCCAAAATCTTGAAGGGAGTGGAGATTAGAGTGAGAGGAGAGTGTTTGGAGAGAAAGAAAAGAATTTCTATTGAGAGAGAAGAGAAAAATATGAATATAATTTCGCGCTGAAGGTATATATATAAATCACAACTTGATGGATGGAGGAGCTGTCGAGATCTGTTGAGCACTAAATCTCGATAGATATTAATCTGTCGAGGTGCTGTTAAGAATCTATCGACGGAAAAAGTTCCTTGATGGATCCAGAAGCTATCAAGACAAAGTCCAGAAGGCTCGATGGATCGAATATGTAATAAGACCTATCGAGAAAAAGAAGTCCAAGGGACTTGATAGATAGAAATCTGTTGAGTATCTATCGAGAAGATGTCAAGCTTGATAAAAAAGAGTTTTTTAAAGAGATGAAAAAACACAAAGAGATGAATGCAAACAAGCAAGCTACTCAAACATAGATCCAATCAACATGTTAAGCTCTCAAAAACATCTCTCAACAAAAACAATGTAAAGCATTCATAGATCCAAAACACACACACACACACACACACACACACACTAAACAAGTCTAACCAATTTTATATTTCAAAAACAAGTTTAGACAGTTTAGTAAGCATACAATAACACATTTATCCCTTGTGATGGCCAAATCATATTGTACTTGCACAGTATCAAAAGTAGCAAAGAATTTGCATGTTGTGTGTGAAAACATAGCAAGAGTACATAAGTGTCTCATATTATGACGATTTGAAATATGAGAAAATCAATTTAACTCACACCCATTCATAACTACTTGATGGGGATTATTACCTTTGAGGTACATCCTATAACTCCCACATCTCCTAGAAACACGCTTGCAACCATATTTAAAAGTATTTTGATTCTTTTTGCTTTTATATTCTTTACGTATATATTTTTTTTTAGCATATCATGCATTGGCATATAAGAGAGAGCAAAGAAATACCCAATTATGTTAAGTCACAAACATCACAATTTTGCAATGCCGAAGCACACAGATGTTATACATGATTAGTGGGTTTTAGTGGTGAGATGGTTATTTATCCCTTTCTCTTAGAATTTTTTAGTCCTTCCTGTAAAAAAGAATGATATGAGTGTTAAGTGTAAGAGATTACTTAATCTTACTCATCACAAACACGAGCCACAAAACTCACTTGCTTAGTTGTGTATTGAGATGCTCATATAAGCTACAAAAGATACAAGTTTAGAAAATTTTGTTTCAATGGCCATTCAAGGTATACAATTACCAAAGTACACATAACACACATTGTTTTTATATTTTTCTGAGTTTTTAATTTTAATTTTTATTTTTATGAAAAATAAAATAAAGCAAAACTAAAAATAAGCAAACAAAAACATGTTAAACAAAGAAAAACATAAAACTAGATGCAAATGTATGAGGAAGGAGGAGAAGGAGAGAAGATCACTCCATAGAGATTACGCTAATGTTTTGGCATAAGAATTCAAACCGTTTACTATCAAGAGGCTTAGTGAACAAATCAGCCTTTTGATCATCAGTGTGAATAAACTCAAAAGTGAGTATGCCATCTTCGATAAGCTCCCAAATAAAGTGGTGTCGAATCTCTATATGTTTTGTTCGAGAATGTTGAACAAGATTTTTAGAGATGTTAATGGAACTGGTATTGTCACAATAGATGGTAAGATGTTCTTGATGAATACCATAATCAATGAGGAGTTTTTGCATCCACAGAAGTTGGGTGCAACAGCTACCAGCAGCGATGTATTTAGCCTCAGCAATGGATAAAGAGATGAAATTTTGCTTCTTACTCATCCAGGAGACAAGATTATCACCTGCATAAAATCACCGAAGAATTAGGATTACATGGATAAGATGAAGAATTTGGATTGTAATCAAATTAATATTTTTATCAACTTAGAAATTATAAGAGAAGAAAAATTATGTATATGTGTGTATATATATATTAAATCTAAAAATCTAAAAAAAATTCTACAATATGGTGAAGCCACTTAGCACAACTGCAGTATCTAAGCCCAACTTTTATTATATAGTATCTGATATAGATTAAAATTCATTATCCCTAACCAATAACAAACATGACTTAATTATATTTGTTTGGTTTCAAGAAATCCAAAAGTCATTATTCCAAAATAGCTTTTTTTTAAAAATAATTTTTTTATTAAATAAAATTGTTCATTTATCAAATTTTATTTTTAATTAAAATAATTTCTGCCCTTTCAACTCTTTCCTTTGCCCTTGGAGTCACAAAATGGTAAATAAAACAAAATATAATGAATGACCGCTAGTGAGTTACACACACACACATACATATATATATATATATATGTCTCAATTGTGTATATATACATATATGTTTGTTGGTAATCCAAGCAAAATATGATATGATATTTTTCCTCAATTTTATTTCTTTCACTACATATGAAAGTTGATTAGTAAGTATTAAATTATGATTGTTTGTATATAAAACTAAATATTCTGTCATTAGGCATTTATTATGATTGTATTTGTATATATAAAACTATATATTAGAAAAATGACAAGTAAAATTGTGAGATCTCAAAAGTTATGTAACATAATATCAAAAGGTCAACCAATGAGACTTTGGTTCAAACTCGATCGAGCATGTGGGTTAATTTGTTACTGGATCTTTGCTCATTGCTGTCCCTTAATTTTTCTACTATGTGGATTTTAGTTAACTTAACTAATAAAGTCATTTGACATTGAATAAAATATTCAGGGTTCAATTTATACTTGAGCCAAAAACTAATTGGTGTTTATCTTGTTGATAGAGGACAATTACCAAAAAGCTGAAACCATAGATTTGACATACTATTCTATGTGTGTAGTATCAAGTCTTCCCAAAAGTCTCTATTATAAATTGGATATTTTCTTTAAATCAATTATTTTTTTAAATAAAATTATATTGACAAGATGAACTGACATTGACACTATATTTTTAACTTAAAATTATTTGCCGCTTTCAACTCTTTCCTTTGCCCTTGGAGTCACAAAATAGTAAATAATAAAAAATATGATTCATGACCCCTAGCGAGCCACAAACATTAATTAACAAAATTTTACTTTAGTTTCAAGGTTATATATTTTTAACTTAAAATTATTTGCCGCTTTCAACTCTTTCCTTTGCCCTTGGAGTCACAAAATAGTAAATAATAAAAAATATGATTCATGACCCCTAGCGAGCCACAAACATTACTTAACAAAATTTTACTTTAGTTTCAAGGTTTCTCATAAGTCTACCAAAATTATTTAATAAAGGTAAGTTGCCCATACTGTTTAATTGGGCGTTAAAATTTACTTTTTATTTTTATTTTTATTACATTTAAGTATCATGTATCTAACGGATGGTTTCAAAAAGGATGGCCCAGGCCATCACACGTGTCTCTCTTAGAACTTAGAAGCTAGAGCTCGTGGCTTTGTATTTTGGGATGTTTTTAGTGTATTTGAATGAATCTATTTCTATTTCTATTAAATCATGCTTTGAGCTTAATTCCGTTTATATATTTTTAAAATAATTATACGTGGATATAGTGTTTTTGTCACCTACACTATATGATGGGAATCTAGAGGGTCAATGACATCCTCTCCAAGGAAAAGAAGTAAACTTTTGTTAATTTATGGTTTGCCCCTTTAAGAAAAACGATGGGGCTCTCCTCCATTTTGTTGATATTATTTTATTAGTTTATTTCAATAAGATTATATGAATTTTACAAACAATAAGTTGCATTTCTTAAAAGAGTATTTTCTTTTAAAATTTATAAAATCATTTCCTATTGACTCAAAATACCGTATAGTAAAATTCATTCCAAAATACATATGTGGGGAGTGGATTCAATTTTGGGCCGAGGCCCAATGGGCTTGAAAGTTCATACTAGAAAGGACAAGCTAGGCCCATCTCTATGAATAATAAAGGAAAGTGTCTTCCTAGATAATTTCTAAAGAGTTTTGGATATGCCACCAACATTAAAACTCTCATCTGAGGTAATAAACATGGGTGACCTTGGAGAATACAAAGGAGTGATCTCGGAGAACTAATTTTCTTTTCTTAAACCGAGGTGCCATTCTCACTATGTATACCTTATGAAACTCTTTGAGAGAATAAGAATCACAAAGACTGTCACATCTGCATTAATGAGAGGTTCTCTACCTAATCTCTGCCACATTAAATATATATAGGATAACCTGAACAATACAAACACTCCCCAAAAGTCCTGTTTTATGATAAGAATAGAGGGGAAACCAATAGAAGAAGGAAAAAGATCCCAAAAAGATCCAGTTAGGGGTAAGCCAACTAGAGGGATAAGGAAAGGAAAAGGCCTATAAAAAAGGAGGCGATGGCAACAAAGAAGAGGGCCATGAGAAAAAAGAGACCAAGCAAGAGAGAACAAAAAAAGTAGACGAGATATTCCTTTATCTTTGAGTCCCAGTACCACGAGAAATGAGTGTAATAGTTGTTGCTAGTAATAGTAATACAACCCTGCTTCCATAAATTAGTTGTTTGAGCTTCCCATTATGAAGTTTTCATCTTATTCATGAGATAAATAAATTGTGCTAATCGTTCATTTAACTTGGAATTTCCCTTAAAGGTTTTCAGAATCTTTTTGAGAATTTTTGACCCCCACATAATCATTTCTTATTAGCCCAAAATACCATATATTTAAATTTAAAAAATCATTTCTTATTAACTTAAAAATACCATAATTCAAATTTATAAAATAAATTTATCATTAAATATAAAGTAGAATTTAAATTCAATAAAAAAATGTATTTTAAAAAAATGACATGTAAAATTATGAAATCTCAAAAACTTATGTGGCATAATATCAAAAGGTCACTTTATGTGACTTAAATTCAAACTCGATCAAGTGTGTGGGTTAGTTTAACTGATCTTTGCTAGTTCCTCATCCTGAACTTTTCTATTTCTGTGGGTTTCAGTTAGTTTAAATAGTAAAATAAATTATTAATTATCGTTAAATAAGATATTTGAGATTTAATCCTCACTTATACCAAAAATTTATAATATTCATTAAAAAAAACAAAAAAAAAACATTAATTGTACTCATGTTGCCAGCCCAAGTAACTTTAAAATCAGTTCAAAAAATGTTGGGCCTAAAGCAAAAACTTCAAACACAATGAGAGGAGGGCCCAAGGTTTCATTCCAAGATCTCCAAAGGTTATCGAAATGACTCTTTGAGCCTTACACTTGTCACGTAAATATCGATCATGCCACTGACCTACAAAACGGTTTGCGAAATCACATCTCCTTTAGCCAACCTCTGTGACTCTCTCTCTCTCTCTCTCTCTCTCTGCAATGGCGAAAGGTGACGATGCATTGAGGAGGAAGAGAAACAAAGCCAACAGGAAGAAGGAGAGGGACTCTTCGGCTAAGGTCTCTTCTCGGGTCGCTGCCATCATCGCCTCCAAGAAGCGCCGCAAGTCAGGCAAACGCCGCATGTGTGAGGTACCTTCTTTTTCGCTTCTTGTTGTGTTTTGGTAACTGGGTTTTGGAGTTTGGGGTTTTTGGTTATGTGAGTCTGTTTGGTTGCTGAGAAATATGTTGGAAAAAGATGGAAAACTTGATTGAATTTGGAGTCTTGTCGTTTGAAGTTTGGTTTTTTTAGATGATTTTCTATTATGGGCATTGGGTTTTGCAGCATGTTTTCATTAATATGCTCTGTTTGGAAGCTGAAGGATCCTGGAAAAGAAATATAGTTGAAATTGGTCTTTGATTTTGAAGTTTTTTTTATTTTTATTTTTATTTTTATTTTTTTATAAATTTTAAATTCAAATGGGTTAGGAAGCAATACTGCAATGGCGAAAGGTGACGATGCATTGAGGAGGAAGAGAAACAAAGCCAACAGGAAGAAGGAGAGGGACTCCTCGGCTAAGGTCTCTTCTCGGGTCGCTGCCATCATCGCCTCCAAGAAGCGCCGCAAGTCAGGCAAACGCCGCATGTGTGAGGTACCTTCTTTTTCGCTTCTTGTTGTGTTTTGGTAACTGGGTTTTGGAGTTTGGGGGTTTTTGGTTACGTGGGTCTGTTTGGTTGCTGAGAAATATGTTGGAAAAAGATGGAAAACTTGATTGAATTTGGAGTCTTGTTGTTTGAAGTTTGGTTTTTTTAGATGATTTTCTATTATGGGCATTGGGTTTTGCAGCATGTTTTCATTAATATGCTCTGTTTGGAAGCTGAGGGATCCTGGAAAAGAAATATAGTTGAAATTGGTCTTTGATTTTGAAGTTTTTTTTTTTTAATTTTTTTTTTATTTTATAAATTTTAAATTCAAATGGGTTAGGAAGCAATGATTCATTAATAAGATATATTAAATGGAAATAGAAGACTAATGAGTAATGAAATTTGAGAACTTTTTTTTTTTTTTTGGGTTCTTTTAAAGATTGTTAGTTGGCTTTTTTGTATGTAATTTAGTTACATTATGACTTTGCTAATGGCACTTGGACAATGCCTTTGTTTCTATGATATATGGCTGCGTCTATCACGAGTATTTGGTTGTCTGTGGAAGCACTTATGCTCTGATTGGTTTAGTGAAAAAATATTATGGAAAGTAAATTAAGATTTTGAACTATACGGTTTCAATTTTGGGCAGTGTTGGTAAAAGCACGCTTAAGCTCAAAGAGCGAAGCCCCAAGGCTCCAGCACTATTTGCCTCAAAAGCTAGGCTCATTCTTTTTTCTTTCTTTCCTTTTTTTTTTTTTTTGATAGATAACGTAAAAATATTATTAATTAAAGTGCTAAACCGATTACATTGGGGATGTACTATGGGGTCACAAATCAGGAACCCAAATTACAACGATCAAGAAAAACAGGAAGGGAAGAACAAGAAAAATGAGGAAAGACCACACTCCACTCAAAAAAAAGAGTAAAACTAAATAAAAACTATAGGATCTTGACATTATTGATATAAACTATTGATTTGACATATTTTTAGTGTAACTTATATATATATATATATATATGTATGTATGTATGTATGTATTTATTTATTTATTTTGAGTGTAACTTGTCCTGAAACCCACAACCTCCCAGTTCTTCTCTATTTTTTTTTCTATTTTTTCTTGATTTTTTCTCCTTGAAAATGTAAACCATTCAGCTTCTTCTTCATATTCTAATTTTTACCCTTTTGGATATCTGCTTGGTACCAATTACCATATTGCTATGTCCTCATATTCTTAGGTCATTCATGGAAAAAAAAAAAAGTATGATATAATATATTTGTGGTAATGGTTTAGTTACTTTAGTGGTTGATGTTGAACATAGCAAACTAATTCTTATAGACTTATAATCATTAAGTGATGAAATTATTTATTAATATTACTAATTAGTCATAGGGAATTATGGATATTAGAGATTTAAGAAAGGATATTACAAGGAAGTAATGATATCTAGCTGATCCGAAAAGCGAAAAAAAAAAAAAAAAAAAAAAAAAAAAAAAAAAGAAGAAGAACAACTTGACTTGCAATTTTTGTGTTAAAATTGCAAAATTAGGGCTTATCTAAATGTTATATGAATTATATAAAAAAAAATTATCTCAATTTATATGATAATTTGATTGTTGCATTTCTCATTAATAATTATTTTTAAATTTTTATAAAAATGTGCACTTCACTTCAGTCAGGATTGCGCATAAGTGTGCCCCTCGCTTTTCCCAACACTGATTTAGGGGCCCAAAACAGACAACCGTATGGCCTAGTTGGCTGTGGCTTTTTCAGAGTTTAATAACAACAATAAGAAACTTTTCATCTAAAACAAGTTAGTTTATCTAGCTACCAAATAAATTGTAGTTTTTCTCTGATTTTGAGTTATATGAAATGAGAATTTTTACAAAAGAGATGCTGTGTTTTATGTTTATCTGGTTTCCAATAAATATATTATTTTTTATATTAAGGTGAATGACTTGTGAATCAAGGAATTGCCTGAAAATACATATTTATTTGGAATTAAGTACTAGTGATAGCTGAAAATAAATTTTTTGGTTACACTTGTTCCCTAATGGAATTTGCTGCTTTGGATTACACAGGCATCTTTGGTCTTTATGAAAAGTTCCAATTTCATATTGTCCGTAAAATTCTTGCAATTATGTGATTTAGATCTTTGCACATTAGATTCACTAAAGCTGTGGAAAATTAAGAAAATGTGCTCTTTATTTTGTCTTATGATCTGATATGGCTAATATTAATTTATGCAAGTCTTTGTGATTATTTTGTTCGTTTCCTAAGTCAATTATCATATATGATGACTCTATGTTGACATTACTATCCTGACATTACAGGGGATGTGCTTCAGCCTTCCTACTCCTGAGGATCCTTTCAACAACAGGCATGATAAAAAGAATTTTAAAAGAAAGGGATGCAAGAACAAAATTCCTTCCCAAGAGGATGAGGAGGATTTTGTTAAAGGGAAGGGTGCTGCACTGGGGAACGAAAAGCAATCTAGCAATCTAGAAAATGAGAATGTGAAGGTTGTGGATTTCATGGATGATGAAGAAGGTTTAGTGATTTCTGTTAATGATATGGGACAGAAATGTCTTGTTGACCCGAAAGAAAAGGTTCAAGTGATTGAGAAGGAAGGTAACCATGGTCAAGATAGGTGGGCCTTTGAAAACTCAACTCCATCAAAGTTTCTTTTTATGTGCTTGAATTCAATAGAAAATGCATTGCGGCATGATGGTACCTACATTAGTGAAGAGGAAAAGCCTCTATTTGTTAATGACTGGGGAGTTGAGTTCTGGAAATGTTATTCAGCTGGGAAGGATATTTTGGAGACAAGTGGAGCTTGTTCTTCCATAGAGCAAATTGCTTGGATTGTTTCCATTGCTGCTGACACGATTGCAAGAAAGGAGAAAGAAGGTCAATCTTTTGCCAGTCCCTTTCTCTTATTCCTTGTACCATCCCAGGAGAAAGCTGCTAAGGTTTGTGAATATATATATATATATATATTCTTTACTATTCTCAACCTTAACTGTTATCCTCTTCTCTTACTGCCCAATGGACTTTTTTGGTTTGAGTTGTAAATATTTTCTTTAACTCTCTAGTCAGTACCTTAATTTGGGGGTGCTTGGAAATTCTATCATTTGTTAGTCTTATAGACATTATAAATGCTTAAATGAAAGGGTGTTTTGCCTTTTGTCTTTCTGCCTTAATAATACTCTCCATCTGTAGAAAATTTTTGATAAGCTCTAATAGCTACAAAATACAAATGATCTTATTTCATTTACATGGAATAATAAGGAAACTAATTTGCATTTTCCTGTGGGGTATGTAGTGTATGAAGCCATTATTTATTTTTTGGTGATAAATTCTTTATCCTCCAATATTTTGTGCAGGTTCGCTCAATCTGCAAGCCTTTGAAGGCTCTTGGAATACATACTGTGAGTATACATCCAGGTGCATCCCTGGATCACCAGATTCAAGGGTAAGTATGGAATTGGTATCTGTCTTTTTATAATGTAAAGTGGTGATGAGATCATTAAAAGGTAGCTTTTGCTTGCATTTGGTAATATTTTGCATGTTCGTGTGATCACAACTCACTTTCTATTGCAAGTGGACATTCTTTTAATCAAGCATACGCTGTGTTTGTATGTGTGCACCATTTAGGCATGCACTTGTGCCTATCTGCATGGGTGTACTTGTTTATTTATTTATGTATATATGTATGTACATAGTTTTTAATTTTATGCCACTGTTACACACCCAATGTGCACTGCTGCAACAGTCTTCTTGTTTAAAAACTGTAAGTTTTCCTCTTCCTTTTCATTAAAAGTTTATTTTGTATTTGACAGTTTAAAGAGCTGTGAGCCTGAGTTCCTTGTGTCTACACCTGAGAGGCTACTGGAGCTTGTTACATCTAAGGCCATTGATATATCTGGTGTCTCCTTGTTGGTAATTTTTTTTGTTGAATATGTAGTACATATGAGAAATAAGTTTCCTTTTTTACTCCCCTTGTGTGTGTTTTTACCTGTGATGATTGTTTTACTGTTTTTTAGTTACCAGCTCGTCCCTTGTATAATAAATCAAAATGGTAATTTAGGCTTAGTTATAATATTGAAGTCTCTTTATTATTACAGATTCATCTGAAAAGCTTGTCTATGACATTTCTTATGTGGAATTTAATGTTTTGGATGGGTGACATGCAAATGTTAGCCATGTTTGCTTGTGACCATCTGCGCAGATACTTCTACAAGCAACTCATCCAGTAATTTATTCCAGTTCTGTTTACCATGCTTCACTGATACTTGTCCCAAATTCACAGTTTTTCTAATTCTATAAATGTATCCACAACTCCATGAACTGAAGTCACTTCAAATGTCAGTATTGAAATTTGTTTAGTCTTGATGAATTAGGAATATGATTATACACAGAAACAAGTGAAGGTTTTGGGTCATACAACTCTTTTAGAGTGAAAGATTCCTTCTCTAGTGCTCGTGTTACTGAAGTTGATTAAGTCAGTGATGTGGTTTCCAATATAACTGATGTGTTCCTGTGTGTATGTTTTGATGATCCTCATGCTATCAAGAATCTTCTCAAGATTCTTTGTATCTTTGTTTCTGTTTTATGTTTTATACATACCCCATCCATTTTTCTGCTTTTTTTTTTAGTTGATGAGCCTTCGAATGATTGCTGTATGATATATGAATTGTTCTTAAATAGTTGGCAAAATTATGTCTTCTGTTACTATAATAAAGCCCTTGATTGTAATGGGAATGCTACTTCAAGCTTGGTCTTCAATTTCTAATTTAATGTTGTGATGATTGTACAGGTTGTTGATGGGCTCAAACCTCTTTCAAATGGGGGTTTTTCTGATATGATAAAATCAATTAGGAAATCTATATTGGGAAATCCCCTTACTGTGGTTTTTGATGATTGCTTTAGCCATACCTCTGTGCCATTGGTTCAAAATCTTCTGCTGGGATCAGCTTTCAGATTATCTCTTAATGATGCCATTACCAGTCTAAGTTCATGCATTATCCAGTCTGTGAATGTGTGCACCTCGGAAGAAGAAAAACTACCAAAGGTATGTATGTGTTTCCATCAGTATAATATGCAAGAATTCTTATATTGCACATATAAAAGTGCCTGAAAGAAAATCTCTTTTTCAAGGGACTTCATTGTTTGCTTTTGCTAGATGGAATTAGAATGAGACATTTCTCCTTATTCTCGTAATGCTTGTTTTACTTATATATTCTATTATGTCATATCAGATACTATATAATAAAGCTGTCTTGATTAGTTGTGGTTGAGCTAAGCAAAGTCTAAAATGCACTTTACACCCTGAAGATTGGGGTCACCTCTT
Organism: Quercus suber; assembly: GCF_002906115.3. Taxonomy (NCBI): domain Eukaryota; kingdom Viridiplantae; phylum Streptophyta; class Magnoliopsida; order Fagales; family Fagaceae; genus Quercus; species Quercus suber. The sequence continues at coordinate 1,204,632 of NW_027069590.1, read as the reverse complement.
GATCGGTCCCTTCGCTTTCAAAACTTGCAGTTTATGCCATCAACTATTACCCATTTTCATTAACTCACCCAAAAACATCATTTTTCTTTAGGTAAGAAAAAGTATTATTAAAGGATTACTTTATGCAAGAAAACATAAAGCAGTCAAAGAAAAATATATACAAGAAAAAAGCAAATCTACAAACATCGGGAGAGATTTGCTAGTTGTGAGTCCCCAAACCCAAGACCAATCAAACGAGGTGCTAACAAAGGAGGCAAGACTAATTTTCTGAGCTCTCCACATCCTCAAAAGTATTATTATTGTGCTTCTTCCAAATAGACCACATCAAACATAACGGAGTCAAATTCCAAATGTCAAGTGTTCCCCAACCAATTCTTCCATCCAAAAATAAGATCTATCACCCTTCTTGGTAAAACCCAAGAAATACTAAAAGATTTGAGGACAAAATGCCACAACTAATATGCCTTCTCGCAGTGGATCATTAAATGATCCACGGTCTCTCCACTACACCTACACATACAACACCAATCTACAATAGGGAAAACTCTCCTCCTCAACTTATCACTAGTGAGTATCTTCCCCCAAGCTGCAGTTCAAACAAAGAATGAAACCTGTCTGGATACCATGACCCCCCTTATACCTTTCCACGGGAAAATGACCTAAGAGAATCTCGTAACGCATTATAATATGAGCGAATATCAAACATTGTTTGGTCAGAAAATTGACATCATTGTAATAGGTGAGATTGTAAGTTTTGAAGGTTGAGGAACCAATTTAGAAGTAGACCCAAACTTAGAGGGTGTGGTGTAAAGTGTATTTTAACCAAAAATAAATCAGCAAACATTTTAAATTTGTTTCATGGAGAAATAGCATTTTATTCCATCTTACATTCTGTTGGGCAATAGGACAATGGTTCCTTGAAATGGCATCTTCTTACAATCATTATTTTTTGCAGTGCATCCAAATTCTGGACGAAGCTTATTGCAATAAACTCTACTCTCAGCCTTTGAAGGTGCTATATATATGTGGTAAAGATAGCAATCCCCGTGATTTAGTCACTGCTCTCAAAGTCAAGGATTATTCCATATCAACTGGTCCATCATGTACCATATCAAATTTTGAAAACAGGTGAATGGAAAATCCTGTTCTTATTATTATTATTATTTTTTTTTTTTTTTGATAAGTAAACCCCGCTCGTATTTGCCTGTTGAAAATATAAGTTCTTGTTTTGAAATGCTCCTGCAATTTGTTCATGCATCTTAGTTTGGTTAGTGAAATTTTCTTAAGTCAAGCCTTATCAATCTTCATAATAATTTTTTGATCTTTTCATCTTATTTTGGTTGCATGTTGTAAACCATAAGGCTTGTAGATAAAAGGTAGAAATTTTTATAGTGAATGTATTGGAAAATTTAAAGGGAAATTACATAAACTGGCCTACAATTTATGCACTGTTTCAGATTTAGGTTTGAGGTAGTTAATTTTTTCAAATAAAGTCCCAAACTTATGAAACCATTTCAATTTGAAGCCTCCATTCATCTATGTTATTCTGAGCAATAACAGAGCAGAAAAATACTGAATACCTTCATATAGGTAACTAGTTTCGTTTTTCTTTTATTTTATTTTATTTTATTTTTTTTTTTATAGAAGATTCATTCACTTTCTTACTCTAAGCAAAACTCTCTCTTTCTTATCGGATCTTTCTCTAAACCCTCTGTGTTCAATGGCTGCCAAATTGATTTATGAACATAGCATAGGTGAAACACAGAATTTTATCAATGGCTTCTTGCTTTTCTCTCATTTGTTATTACCCAAAATAATGGAGATGGATGGAAGCTTCAAACTGAAGTGATTTCATAAGTTTGGGACTTTAATTGACTAAATTAAAAACTTGAGAATGTGTATTATCTCAGCCATTTTTATGTAATATCCCCCCAAATTCAAATATCTTATTTAGGACAACACTGATAAGTGGAATACTGCTATTTACCATGACTTGTTAAAAAATGGTTGGCTAAAAGGCTGCAAGTGAGTAGTTGTGGGGTTTGGATTTTTATTTTCTGAGGCAAAAAAAGAACCAAGTTTTGGGTCTTGAACTTAATGTGCCACAAATAATCTACTTCTTTTCAAAAAGGTTTTAGGGTGGTAGACTTGAAGGGTCAATGGTGTTGAGAGGAACAAAGGTGTGGAAGTGGGGTTTTGTATACTAAAGAAAGGTTTTCAGCAAATGGAATATTCTACTAGTAAGAATTAAAGAGATGAATGTGTCATTTTAGAGAAAGATGTTTTAACTTCAGGCCTCATACCACTTCTGCGGTAGGTTGCATCCCAGGATTCTTCAGATCCTCACCTTAAATTGTAATAGAGAATGGAGCTTTCGATGTTACATTCAAATTATACCTAAACTCCAAACATATTTTTTCAGCTGTAGAAGTTTAATTACAGTTATCTATTATTTCAAATAAAATTTTAATTACTGTTATTTATAAAGGATTGCTAAATTTCTTGTCAGTTCTCTGCAGCCCAAAATCTGATGCTTAGAACCATTCTGCACATATAAATAATGTCATAATTATGTACTCTTGATTTTGACAGCAAAAAGAAACCTCCAGTCTCTATGATCAATGTTGATCAGATAAGTACTGCTAATTTAGAGGAGTATGAGATTGTAATAATACCAAGCTTTGAACTACCAATAGACAGTTATGTGCATGTTCTCACGAAGATGGCCCGCCACACCGTCAATGGCGTGTTGCACAGCTTTGTAACTAAAGAAAACTCTGCGCTTGCTGGACCATTGATTGAAATCCTTGAACAATGTGGGCAGGCAGTGCCTGAAGCTTTAAGATACTTGTAGCTTACATCATCCATGTGGCAACAATGAAAGTTGGATATGCTTTTATCACTGAGTCATTCTTTCAAGGTCCCACGTTATCTTTACCACAAGCATAAAATTGCTTTGTTTGTTCATTTAGTGTCTGCCTGACTACTTTTGCAGCAGTTGATGAGAGTATTAGAATGTCATGTTCTCATATGATTTTGAACTAAGGCAGAGGTCAATTTTGAGTCTTGATAGATGGTTTAGGAAATTAGCAATCTCTCAAATCTCAATTATCAGTGTATTGAAGAGCTTGGTTTTGTTGATTACCAAAGGATAATGTCACAAAGTTTTAGTCTTTGAGGATAATCATGAATAATGTATATTCTCTTATGCCCAAAATGTCAATTCTCCCGATTCCATTCTTCAAGTTGAGACATTTATAGTGCTTTTCTCAAATCTGACTTTGACAAAATATTAACAACTCCAAACGTATTATAGGCAAAAAAGAATTTGAATGCGCTGTAATTTAAAAGCAGGAGAAAACACAAGCAGCAATTAATGCGACTATGCCATAAGAACCAAATCAAACTATCTTTCAAAATCTGAACATGGTCACCTAAAGCTGCATAAGATCCTACTTCTGTGTATTCTTGATCCTTATTTTGGAAGTAATCAACTATAGAATTTTACATATTATTGTACAAGATGATAGTTTTTTGAGTTCTTTCTTTCACTTCTTCCATCTGGATTGCTTGTCAGTTTTGCAAGGATCTATTACCTTTTTTTTTAACCACCAATAATAGTCGGCCAAATTAATAGTTTTTGTGGCAGAAGTTGTGCATTTTTTTCTGGGTACTAAACTTTTTGTAGGTATTATAGACAAATTTGTGTTGTCTGAGTGCCTATATTGATTCTTATGATTTTGACAAACTGCTGGACAAACTTATAAAGGAATGGACGCTTATGATTCCTTAAAAGGGAATGGATTGAATCATTTCTTTGTTGTCTTGCCTTCTCTTTAATTTTTTTTTATTCAATTTAACAAAATTATTAGTATCTTTTTTTCTTTTTCTTTTTTTAAAGTTAACTTTCATGTTTTTTTTTTTTGGGTGCATTTAACAAATATATTATTAAAAAAATACAAGATATCAAATGGATAGCCGTGAGGATCATAATTTTCACAAAATTGAGTGTTAGGGATATATTTAATAAGTGATTGTAATGGAAAATTATTAAATAGTTTGGAAGCAATGCTCCTCCTCTCACATAGGTGTGGGCCTACATGTGGGTCTCACCATGGGGTTCACCTCTCATGTGAGAAGATGGAGCAATCAAAGGGGACCAGGTTAGCCCATCCCCCCCCCCCCCCCCCCCAAAATGAAAAAAATATTGCCTAGTATATATATATATATATAACGACTAAGAAAATTTACAATTTGTCCCAAAAATATGTATTCTTGGTCCTCTCCTCCAGAAGAAACTTATAAATTGGGGCATGAGATCCCAAAAAAAAAAAAAATGCTCCATCCCTTTTGCCCAGTTGCCTCAAGAATAATTACAGTAACCGCTGGACAATAACAACAAAATAAAGACATAAATTTGGTCTAAAGAAACCCATTTGCCCAAAAACTAACATGAATAACCTGTAGACAAACTAATATTAACAACAAAATAAGGCACAAATCCAATCTAAACATACCCAATTGCCCTAAGAATAACTAGAACAACCTTTAGACAAACCTAAATTCCATTCTAAATAATAATAAAAAATATACACAAAACAATCTTAAGCCTGAAATCAAAAAACCCAAACATAAATCCCCAAATTTTACCCATTTAGAAACCTCTAGGTTAGTCTCCTCTCTTACTCTTATTTTTCTTTCACTCAATCGCAACCAGTGGCTTGGGTTAGTTTTGTTTTGTTGGCATCTCCACACTCTCCACCTTAGTTTAATTAGCTGAGAGGTGTGGCTAAGATTAGTGTTTTGTAAGAATGATAACTTCTTTTTTTTTTTTTTTTTCGTTAATGTCTGGCTGTCTCACTATGCTCTTCCTATATTTACTAATAATGTGATAAGTGTTATTGTTTGATGTAACTGTGAAGTACCACCCACATCCTTGTGCGATAGTTATTTTACAAGTATAAGTGCATGTAGGGTGTGGGGTAAGGGTTGAGGTTCAAATTTCTAAAAGGGGCCTTCACACGCATATACATTTAGATTAGGTTAGAGTAGAATTTTTATTTTGTATCTAAAAAAAAAAAAAAACTGTGAGGTTATTAATATTAATAAAAATTATAAAATTATACCATTTTTTGTGTTCTATTTTGCTTTCATCAATCACAACTTGCCATGTGATTCTCAGTTCATAGTGCGAGTGTTTAAACTTTAATTTTACTTTTCTTTTAGAAGTATTTTTTTTTTAAGTTTTATGTGAGTTTGCTAAAATAACTAATAACTAATTATAATGTCAATTTTTTAAAATTAAAAATAAAATTTAATGAGTTTGCTTTAACAAATTGTATGATATGGTTTTTTTTTTCATTTTTTTTTCATACAAGATAAAAATTTTATTCTAGTCTAATCTAAGTATATATGTGTGAACTCTCTTCTAGAAACTTGAATCCTGCCCTAACCCCCCCTTTCCCCCACCCCACAAGCACTTATACTTGTAAAGTGACCATCCACCAAAGTGTGCATGCGGTGGTATTTTATGATAGTTTTACTTTTTAAGAAATGTGAGAAATTTGTCAAACTATGTCAAAATATTACTATTTGAATGGTGGGTAGGCGTAGGATTCATTCCTTATAATTAATTGTTACCATTTTCTTTTAAGATGATAGAAAAGTAAACTGCAATTTTGATATTGATGATGAAGTTCTGGAAACATCAGTGTTGAGGTCCCAATTTCAAAAAATCATTTAAAAAAAAAAAAAACTTCTGAAAAATCACCCATGATAAAATTGGTATTAGCTCATTACATCGTAATCTAAGATTGCGTCCGCAAATAAAATTATGATGTTAATTAATGCAATGAAATTGATTGAGTTTATGTTAGGTTTGGTCCGTACTATTTTTTTTTTTCGTTTATTCCTTGGCGCGCCACACCCCCCCCCCCCCCCCCCAAAAAATCCTGGGCTGTCTGTAGGAGCAATGCTCCAGCAATATGTAATAATTTAGTAACTTTCACATGCCCAAAAAAAAAATTTGTATCCTTATAGTTTTGCCGTTNGTTGGCTGCATTAACAATACAACTCTTGCAATCTTTCTCTAAGATATCACCACAACAAATGGTAAGCCCATAAACTATGTCTGCGCCTTGACCCTTTGTGCCTATTACAAAACCAGTGGAAGGGATTTCGTAGAGAAGATAAGGAAAAAGATCATTCAAATTTGTATCATAATGGTCAATGATTGTGGAATTTACCCAAACCAAGTATTAACTCAAACCAAAATTCAACCAAAGCTACAAAAGAGAGAGAGAGAGAGAGAGAAGATTTTGTGACGTAAAATTTAAAAAATACAATACCAAAACATATATTAAAAAAAAAACCATCAACCTTAATCAGAGTTGTAAGAAAGAACAAAATCCAGAGAGAGAGAGAGAGAGAGAGAGAGAGAGCACTCAATTTTTTGTAGGAAAAATTTGGATTGAATGAGAGAAATGATATTGAATTTATACAAAAATAAAATGGGGGAGAAGAAGAGTCAAAATATAAGAAAAAAATTGATTAAGTGTAACGGTAAAAAAGAGGGTAGTGGGGAGATGAAGTGGAAAAAAGGGAGGGGAAAGGTTGGTGGAAGTGGAAAGGTTGGAAAAAATGTAATGGTAAATGTGAACTCATAGGGAGAAGAAGAGTGCTTTTTAATTTTTAATTTATTTATTTTTAAGAATAGGGAGAATAAAAGTTTTAAAAGAGAGAAAAAAAATTAGAAAATAAGTGGATGATGTGGCCGCTGACGTGGCTCAACGGAAGCGTAGCAACAATAATTGCTACGTTTTAGCTTTTAGTAATATATAGATAAGTACCAACAAACATGCGTATGCTATTAATTTATTTTGAGGAACAAGGTTTTATTTTATTTTATTCAAAATTAACACACCCACTCTATTATTAGAATGAATATATATTTTGATATATTTTTTATTATTAGAAAGAGAGAGAGTAAACATTAATTCTAGGGAAATTTTGTTTACATGGAACACAGGCATGGCTCAGGCTCATCCTGTTCAAAAAGAGAGTAATCCACATGGAAATTTCCTAATATATTCCATCCTTTTCTCACTGGACAAGAATTGAACTCTAATAAGTACCAACAAACATGCGTATGCTATTAATTTATTTTGAGGAACAAGGTTTTATTTTATTTTATTCAAAATTAACACACCCACTCTATTATTAGAATGAATATATATTTTGATATATTTTTTATTATTAGAAAGAGAGAGAGTAAACATTAATTCTAGGGAAATTTTGTTTACATGGAACACAGGCATGGCTCAGGCTCATCCTGTTCAAAAAGAGAGTAATCCACATGGAAATTTCCTAATATATTCCATCCTTTTCTCACTGGACAAGAATTGAACTCTCTTCCTTTCAATACAATGTGATTTCCACTGATGAAATGTTATAATAATTAGGTTCTCGATCAATTTTTTTTTAAAGAAGTTATAATTACACTAAAAAAGTCATGATATTTGGGTGAATGTGTATTGATGCCAAGTAAAAAAAAAAAAAATACCCTATTGTTATATGGAAAAAACTTAAGTATAATTGTTCCTTAGGTTCTCTTCTTAAAATTCAATCATACGACTTTTTTTCTTATAGAATGGAAGTGTATTTTTAATTAAGTACAGTCACATGACTAAATTTTAAGAGGAAACCTAAAAAACAGTACCTAAATACTACCATTGTTACATTTAATATCAATTTTAAAAGAAAGAACATAATTTGAATCATTAACTCCATTATGTACATTGTGATAACCAGATTTCATTCTCCAAGCTTCTTTAAATTTATCTGGGTTTGTTTTCCTTATTTGATTGTTAGTCACTTAGTCTTCTAACCCCTTTTTTTGGGCTAAGGTTGTCTTTGACTGATTTGAATCTCTCTCCTTCTTCTCCCTTCAATCTTAACCCTCTTATCAAGAAACACAGTGCTTGGATAGAGAGAAAAGCTATGAGAAAATATCTCTAATTACTGCCTGTGATTTTATAACTAGGAAAGAAATACATTATACTCTATTTATATAAGAGAAAAATAGAGCAGGGAAGATAAACAAACTAACTGCCTCCTAGTTTCTCAAAAAAAAAAAAAAAAACTAAATGCCTCCTAAATAGAAAATTTCCAAGCTAAACTTACTCACACTTATGTAATATTTTCACTAACAGAAACGACTTGTAGCATTCTGTCATACTAAAGTCTAAACTACTTGTAACACAGTCTAATCTTCAAGGTGAAGAAGTAGTGAAGATAGTTTCCAAGGGTATAAAGAATAACTCGGTGCCATTTCATTTAAAATCAATTATGATTCCTTATTTAGTAGCTTATGAATTTGTGGGTTTTAGTTAGTTTAACTGGTAAAATCTTTGATAGTTGAATAAAAGATCTAACGATCAATTTCCACCTACACCAAAAATCGATTGGTGTCTTGGTATGATGATAAAGAACTATCATCAAGAACGTATTATTAGGAGCGGACGCCATAAATTGAAACTCTCTAAAAAAAACAAAAAGTAGCTTATGAATTTAAACAAGGTGATATCATGTAATTTACACATTTGGATGCATTAAAAATTAAATCATTTAATTTTCATAATCATATTTTCATACATTATAGGGACAATCACAAATGTAATATATGTAATTTATGTCGCACCAAAATAAAAACAATATAATTTATCTCATGAATTCAAAAGGTAGCAAAATATTATTTTTTAATAAAATTTACTTCTAACATTTTGTGTATCATTAAAAAGTATATAAAATTAGAAAATTATTCTTTTAATTTTAAACAAACTTTCTCAAATCCAATTTTTTCCTACTGTACAATTAAAAACAAAACATCCAGAAATGAATCTAAAAAATTAATAAAATTCAACAAAACTATAATTCAAAATAAAACTCACATCAAAGTCAAGCTCCTTCTCTCGAATATGTAAAAATATCAAACATGATGTTATCAAGTCAAATATCCAGTACATAATCAAATTCAAAATTTTTAATAAAGTTTTGAAATAACGCAATAGAAATATGTCATTAATTCAAAGTGTTGGTTATAGCTTTATACATAATGATTGTACCTCTTTTACCTAAAAAAAAAAAACTGAGTACAATTCCAGAGGGGAAAAAATGTAGATAAGTTTTTTTGAAATAAATGAAAAAGTATTGTGTTAATACAGTCATAATTTAATCTAACATATAATCCAACATATGAAAAATTAATAGATAAATAAATAATTTTAAATACAAAATTGAATTTGTTTTCTTAAAAATCTCAAAGAATAAGCTAATGAGATAAGGAAGATGAAGAGCAATATAAAATATTTGTAAACGCTTAAAACAGTTACTCAAGCATATCTAAGAATATCTTATAACAAAGGCATAACAATTTGCTGCTAATTTACTAAACAAAATATTCACAAACAGTGAAAGAAAACTGCACAATGATCATCTTCTTTAACTATACTAACTGTTCTTCATCATATTGTTAAGATTATCTTATTGTTTTCCAAATGAACTAAAACTTAATAACAACAACAAAATATGGACATCTTATAATATGTTATTTCCCAAAATCATGTAAACAACAAATACCATTCATTAAAAGTATTTAGTATTGTAAATAAAATGAAAAAAGAAAAAAAAGTAATTGCATTAAGGAGCACATCTGAATTAGTCATTGATAGGGCAATGTGGGCACAAAACTCTAGTAAGAGATCCTCCTGTGGGGCAGTTGTTAGATTACATCTTTTCTACCATCAATGATTAAGCAACACCTATGAATACTTTTTTATAGACAATTTTTTATATATATTTTTTATTCTTCATTGATTTTATTTTTTTTAGTTATAAACAACCAAAAGTTGGGATCGAAAGAACATAAATATTCATTAGTCTAAGGTAGAGATGCAAGATAAAAAAAAATTTGAGAGAGAGAGAGAGAGAGAGAGAGAGAGATAACATTTTTTGTGTGGGAAAAGTATGCATAGAATGAGAGACTGACAAATTTATAGTAAGATTATGAGAATAAAAAGAGTCAAAATAGAAAAGTAAAGGAGAAAAATTACATGTAAAGTTAAAACCGCGCAAAATAAATATATGTGGACATTAGACAATACTTTTGTTTTGATTTTCATTAATTTATTATTTAGTTATAACATTAAAATTAAAGTCGATGAATATGTAAAGTTAAAATTACTTAAGATGAATTTGTAAATTCAATATATTTATATACTCAATATTGTCAACAAAAAATTAAAGATAAAAAATAAAGGACAAAGTTTAGTTATAAAATTGATTGTAGACCCTAAGGCTACAACCTTACTAAATATTTTTTATTAGATGTGAGTTTTGACAAATCTACCATTGAATTAAATTTTTTTCTTACATCTTCCATGCTTGCAAAATTTCTAGAAAATTAAAAATCAATAGCATGTCATCAATAAGTTATTTAAATTGCAAGTTTTTGTAATTTAAAATTATGTATAAAATATAAATTTATAGATCATGTAATAAATAATATCTGATTGACACAAAATTTGATATTTGTATTAAAAACGTAAAGAACATAGTAAATAATATCTGATTGGCACAATAATATTTGATAGTTAGATTTTTAAAATATGTAGTAATGTTAATATTTTTAAAGGTAGTTAATTATAGTCTTAGGCTATAATTAATTTTGTAACTAAATTTTGTCTAAAAATAAATATGTAAAACAATAATTATGCGAGTCATGTGACCAATGATGTGATAGATAATGTAACTTAAGTAGCAACAATAAATATTATACTTCAGATTTTAGATATAATATATAGTGTAAATTGTAAACTACACCCCTAAAATTTGGAGGTGATTGAATTTTACATCCTAAAATTTCAGAATTTGAATTTTATCCCTTAAAGTTTGGTGATGTTTGGATTTTACACTTTAAAATTTAAAAAATTGGATCGTACCCTCTATATTTTAGAAGTATTTGGATTTTACTCCCTAAAGTTTTGGGGTGTTTGGACTTACACCCTAAAGTTTCAGAATTTAAGAGTGTAAAATCTAAAAAACTATAAATTTTAGGGGGTAAAATCTAAGTTTTGAAACATCAGGGTGTAAAATCCAAACACCCCAAACTTCAAGAGGTAAAATCTAAATTCTAAAATTTCAGAGTGTAAAATCTAATCACCCCAAATTTTAGGGGTGTAATTTGTAATTTACCCTAATATATATATATATAACTAAGAATATCTTATAACAAAGGCATAACAATTTGCTGCTAATTTACTAAACAAAATATTCACAAACAGTGAAAGAAAACTGCACAATGATCATCTTCTTTAACTATACTAACTGTTCTTCATCATATTGTTAAGATTATCTTATTGTTTTCCAAATGAACTAAAACTTAATAACAACAACAAAATATGGACATCTTGTAATATGTTATTTCCCAAAATCATGTAAACAACAAACACCATTCATTAAAAGTATTTAGTATTGTAAATAAAATGAAAAAAGAAAAAAAGTAATTGCATTAAGGAGCACATCTGAATTAGTCATTGATAGGGCAATGTGGGCACAAAACTCTAGTAAGAGATCCTCCTGTGGGGCAGTTGTTAGATTACATCTTTTCTACCATCAATGATTAAGCAACACCTATGAATACTTTTTTATAGACAATTTTTTATATATATTTTTTATTCTTCATTGATTTTATTTTTTTTAGTTATAAACAACCAAAAGTTGGGATCGAAAGAACATAAATATTCATTAGTCTAAGGTAGAGATGCAAGATAAAAAAAAATTTGAGATTTGAGAGAGAGAGAGAGAGAGAGAGATAACATTTTTTGTGTGGGAAAAGTATGCATAGAATGAGAGATTGACAAATTTATAGTAAGATTATGAGAATAAAAAGAGTCAAAATAGAAAAGTAAAGGAGAAAAATTACATGTAAAGTTAAAACCGCGCAAAATAAATATATGTGGACATTAGACAATACTTTTGTTTTGATTTTCATTAATTTATTATTTAGTTATAACATTAAAATTAAAGTCGATGAATATGTAATGTTAAAATTACTTAAGATGAATTTGTAAATTCAATATATTTATATACTCAATATTGTCAACAAAAAAATTAAAGATAAAAAATAAAGGACAAAGTTTAGTTATAAAATTGATTGTAGACCCTAAGGCTACAACCTTACTAAATATTTTTTATTAGATGTGAGTTTTGACAAATCTACCATTGAATTAAATTTTTTTCTTACATCTTCCATGCTTGCAAAATTTCTAGAAAATTAAAAATCAATAGCATGTCATCAATAAGTTATTTAAATTGCAAGTTTTTGTAATTTAAAATTATGTATAAAATATAAATTTATAAATCATGTAATAAATAATATATGATTGACACAAAATTTGATATTTGTATTAAAAACGTAAAGAACATAGTAAATAATATCTGATTGGCACAATAATATTTGATAGTTAGATTTTTAAAATATGTAGTAATGTTAATATTTTTAAAGGTAGTTATAGTCTTAGGCTATAATTAATTTTGTAACTAAATTTTGTCTAAAAATAAATATGTAAAATAATAATTATGTGAGTCATGTGACCAATGACGTGATAGATAATGTAACTTAAGTAGCAACAATAAATATTATACTTCAGATTTTAGATATAATATATAGTGTAAATTGTAAACTACACCCCTAAAATTTGGAGATGATTGGATTTTACATCCTAAAGTTTCAGAATTTGAATTTTACCCCTTAAAGTTTGGTGATGTTTGGATTTTACACTTTAAAATTTAAAAAATTGGATCGTACTCTCTATATTTTAGAAGTATTTGGATTTTACTCCCTAAAGTTTTGGGGTGTTTGGACTTACACCTTAAAGTTTCAGAATTTAAGAGTATAAAATCTAAAAAATTATAAATTTTAGGGGGTAAAATTCAAGTTTTGAAACGTCAGGGTGTAAAATCGAAACACCCCAAACTTCAAGAGGTAAAATCTAAATTCTAAAATTTCAGGGTGTAAAATCTAATCACCCCAAATTTTAGGGGTGTAATTTGTAATTTACCCTAATATATATATATATATAGATTTTACAATCTATTTCATAATTGTTTAGGCGGGCTTTGTGAAATCTTTTGGCAGTGTCCCACACGATAAATGAAATTCAAAATCATGGCTCTCTTCTAAGTGTGCGTTTGGGAACCGATTAAAAATTAAAATTATTTTACTATTCAGTTTATTTTTGCTACTATTCATAAGCCCCACTGCACTTTTTGGTACTATTTATGGGCTTCACTGTACTTTTTCAACTAACTTTTACCTTATTTACAGTACTTTTAGCAATAAGTTTTCAATTTTAGTAAAATAAACGGTATTCAAATACACCTTAAATATAAAGATACTCTGTGTCACAATAACCCTCCGGTAACTTTAACTTGTATTTGTTGCTAAATCATTTCCTTAAGCTTGATCAAATGGAGTTGCTCCATTTTCAAATTTCTACTTCTGGGACATCTTAACGTCTCAATCAGTATAATCATCATTATTATCAAAATATAAAACTGGACCATTATTCCCTCATTACTTGGAAGAAGAATAATTTTAGAGACACCTGATTTTACAAGTCGTTAACTTATGCAATTGTGAATGGTAAATACTTTTTGCCTATATAGACTTATCATTTTTGTGTATTGTTGACATTGAAAGAATCGTTTAGCACAATGTTTTAAGGGTCCGGTTAACAATTCAATTTTTGGAAAAGTTTTATTGAGAATCGAAAAAATTGTCAAAATTTTTTTAATTTTTGATAATTTTTTTTTAAAATTAGTTTACTATTATGTGTCATGAGTATATACAATAGTATAATCCATGTTTTAATAGAATCAATAGGACCATCAGTCCACACGTGGAGGACTTCTAAACCTGTGGGCAGCTTAATAATACCACCTCGTACCGTTGAGCCATTAAATCAAAGGTTTGCTGTCTTCTTATACATCATATATATATATATATATATATATATATGTATATGTATATAATTTGCACTAGCCCATTTTCTTTTGGGGGTCAATTAGCCGCCGACATTATTAGGTACACAAAATATTGAAGATCTAATCACAGAAAAAATTAATGGAATAATGACTTTAATGAGTGTACTGTATCCTATATGGAGGTTATACGGTCAGTTGTCTATGATGTCATTGTCGTTTACTCTTAGACCCAACCATATATTGTCGGTGGCAACTCTAATTTCATTTCATACATGAAATTAAAATAGCTATGTATTCAAAGAAAAATAAAAAACAATTTTCTTCGTTGTTATTTTATTTTTAATAATCTCACTGTTTAACTAACTTTCCTTTAATTTTTTTCCTTTTCTTTGGAGGGGGTGGCTCAGAAACCTTTTTATATTATGCATATAACTACCGAAGATCATTATATACAATTTTCCATGATTGCTTTGAATAAACAATGATATAAGAAGGTTGAATTGCCCTGCTTTAGAAATTAAAATTAACATCAGAAAAATTTTAAATTAATCTTTATGGTAGGGAGTTGAACTTTGTACCAGAGAAGACACTCTAGTGGACAAGAGAAATTGCTAATCTCTTAAAGTAAACATAGTAATGCAAATGATTCTCTCTCTCTCTCTCTCTCTCTCTCTCTCTTTTCCTGATAATACGATAACTCGGGAAGGGGGCATCTAAATCATGGATGTATATATGAAAACATCTAAAAATATCAGTTAAACTAGAATACTCTTGACAAATGATTTCCATTTGACGCATTATATGCAAAATTACCACAAATGTTTCAGTCCACAGGTAATGTGTAACTATCTTGGGTCTACTTATTAAAATGGGTAAAAAATTAGACTTTTTTCCTTGTCTAAAATTGTCTCCTTGGCTTGCTAACCTAGCTAGCAAGAATATCCAGGTTCTATTAATATGTTTTCACAATGGGGCATACGCAATTATAGATAGGTCCTTTTCCTTGTCTTCAATATCAAAATTAAGAATTTGGCATAAATAAGGCACCCAGTTGGTAGCTGTGTGTAATGAGCTCTTCTCAATATAAGCAATTATTATGGTTCATAATTTAAAACACACGCCTCCTAACGCTCAATAGGGAATTTAATTTAGATTCCACACAATATTTTTGTTTAAAATGCTTTTAGGATTAATCACATGTTTCACCAAACTTCGATATTGTCGTACTTCATATAGTATTGACCAAAAAATTTCAATCAAATTTGATCGACGCATATGAGATCATCTTGATGTTCTTTTTGCTCAAACTTTGCCAAGAGGATCATCATAGTGCAAAGTACAAGAGGGTACCAAAAGTTTACCAAAAAAGATGAAGAAATTTTATAAATATCAAGTTGGTATAAAAAATGAGAACTCATGATAAGAATGACAAATTAAAGTAAACTTTGATCGTAGCGTGCCTCTTAATTTTATCCTCACACACAAATCATCTTACTGTAAAATGTATCATTGCCTAGAGTCTTAAAGTAAAATAGAGCCAAAAGTATTTGTTTATGTTTCCTAGTATAGTGGTAATCATGGCGAACTTATCCACTACTCATTTAAAGTGAAATGGAGAATCGGAGATAATACATTTCACCATTGAGTTGTATTTTCTACATTAACAGTTTATCTTTCTAAAAAAAATCAATTTATATTTATATATATAATTAAAGCAAAAACTAAGAGAAAATTCAATTAGATTTTAATTATTGTCTAATTTTGTGGTATGTGTCCTATCTAAGTTTTTTTTTTTTTTAAAAATTTTTTTTTTCTAAGTGAGTTAATGATGTTCAAAAGACAAAAAAAAAAAAAAAAAAAAAAATTAATAATAAATAAATATAAATAAAAAAAATTAATAACAAAAAAAAATTAACACGTGTATATCCAAAAAAAAAAAAAATAAAAATTAGAGAGAGAGAGAGAGAGAGAGTAAAACTCATATATGACTTAAAAAAATGTGTAACTCTTACACTAGGTATAATTTGAACCATATATATATATATATATATGTAATTGTAATTGTTTTCAATTTTACCATGATATATACAAGTTATACACTAGTATGTAATTTGAATGCATTGTGTAATTGTAAATGGTTTAATTTTACTTGATATGATGGGCTATACACTAATATGTATGTGTATGCGTGCGCGCTGTGTATATATATATATATATTATTTTCTTTTAAGCCAAACTCAAAGAAAAACCAATTAGATTTTAATGAATTCTCAATTTTGCACTGTGCGTCCCTTTTAATTTTTGTGCAAGTTATTAGTGCAAAACCCTAAAAGTTTATATAAAAATAAATAAATAAATAAACCTAAAAAATATATGCAAAATCCGAAGAGTAATAAACTATATAGATTTTGGAATGGCGAAACTAAATTGTTACAAAAGCTAAACTCTTTGAATTCTCCTCTTTAATGGAAACCATGAAATTTTTTATGAATCTTTAGAGCAAAAAATCAAAGAAAGTAACTTTTTTATTACTTGAAGGTTTAGGTTTTAGAGAAGCATGTTGTCTTCACTGCACGTCTCATCTCTCTCTCTCGAATCTCTCTCTCTCTCTCTCTCTTCTCTCTCTCTCCTCTTCTCTCTCTCTCTCTCTCTTCTCATTAGTCTCTGTGTGTGTGTGTGTGTGGGGAGGGAGTTTTCCATTTTGTTTTGATTCTCTTATGTGGAATACAGATGGATGTGTCAATTTAGAAATTTTGCAACTTCAACATTTAATTTTTATTGACTTTCATTCATTTTTATCACTATTGTTTAATTTTCCTGTGTGTAAGTACGGGTTATAAGTTGACATATAATTAAAATCAAAATTAAGAGAAAATTTAGTTAAATTCTAAATTGGATTGTAGTTGATGTCTAATTTTGAGCCACGTATCCTATTTAAGTTTTTTTTTTTTTTTTATTTTATTCTAAGTGAGTTAATGTTGTGCAAAAGACGAAGAATTTAATATAAATAAACCATCTAAAATCCAATAATAAACTCATATATATATATATATATATCCAAAAATAACTATATAAAAAGAGAAAACTTGTCTATGACTTATAAAAAAGTATAACTCTTATACTAAGTATAATTTGAACCTATATATGTGTCTAATTGTGATTATTTTTTTTATTGTATTGTGCATATGTATGGATTATACATTAGTTTATATAGTGTTAGTGTTACTTCTTTTAATTTTTGTTGATAAAATATTAAATACAACTTGAAATTCCTATAAAATTATAACAAAAATACAACTTAAATTTTTTAATATTTAATATAAACTACAAAATTCGACCATTTAAAATGGGAAGAATGCTATTCCTATTTTGATGAAGGTAAACACAACTTAATCAAATAAAATGGCATCAAAAAGTCATTCAATCACATTTATACTCTACCTTATATCTTCTAAAAAAAATTATTCTAGCATGTAATTTGCATGCACATGTAGATATATACACAAATGCATTTAAGTGGTGGGGCAAGTTGGTATCAAATCTCCCCAGAAATAAACATTTTATATATATATATATATATATATATATATATATATATATATATATATATATTTGTTAATATTACATTACTTAATAACTTTTATTGAATTAATACTTTAAAAATCTCACATTTCGATTACACATGCCCTTTATTCTTAATAGGTAAGCACAAAGTGGTATAAGAAAATATGCAAGTATGTAACACATTTAAGGGTTTTATTTTTTATTTTTTTTAAAGATGCATTTAAGCTAATTAGATTCTTCTTCTTAAATTTTTATTTATTTATTAGATTCAGATATTATATAATTTCCAATAATAAACTTATATTTTATATATAGTTTTAAAATATAAAAATTCATCAGTATATTTTCTTCCTACGCTGAATTATAAAGATGTACGGGCCCACGGTGGGTACTGGGAGGGAGATTAATTAAAATTTAAAAGTCCCACATTCACAACGTGATTATTACGCTTTGAAATCTTGGGTGATTAAAATAATAATGAAAAATGAACCTTGCCTGCATTAAGTAATATTTTAGAAGGCACCCGCTCGTATGCTTAGCTCTTTTTCTTTCATGAAATAAAAACCAATTGAAAAATGTTATAAAAACAATATGATTGAAAGTAGACAAATTGTAAAAAAAGAAAAAAAATATATATATATATATATATATTTATATACACACACTAGTCTCATTGCACGCTCTCCGCACACGCATGAGATTATTTTTTTGGGTGTAGTCTTTTAACTTTCTATTCATCACTATTTGAAATTTAAGTGTATGTTTAATCATGTTATGCATTTGA
This sequence comes from Quercus suber, assembly GCF_002906115.3. Taxonomy (NCBI): domain Eukaryota; kingdom Viridiplantae; phylum Streptophyta; class Magnoliopsida; order Fagales; family Fagaceae; genus Quercus; species Quercus suber. The sequence continues at coordinate 1,186,241 of NW_027069590.1, read as the reverse complement.
GGTGTTATAAAAACACCAAATTAAACATAGTGAGAAGAGGGAGCAAGGGAAACCGAAAATTAAAAAGAAAAAGGTAAGTCTTGATAAAGTGCAAAAAAAAAAAAAAAATTGGAAACATGAGTGATTGAAGGAATATAGGAGAGTTGGAGCATCTCTTTCTGAATATTAAGTTTGAAAACCAATAAGGAATTTTCCTATTTTGTAGTCCATGTTTTAGGTGGGAGCTAAAATTTAGGAGTTTTTTAATTAGTAATTTTATATATATAACCCTATTATTTAAATTTTACGAAATGATAAATTTAAGAGTATATTGAACATCAAAATTGAGAATCCCAAATAAGGAAAATCCCTTAAATAGGAGTATAAATATTTATAATAAATAAAGAATTGAATAAAAGGATTATTTGAGGCCGTTCTTATTTTTGTCTTATTGACTTTAGAAAACATATTTTATCAATTGAGAGCATGATGCTATTGGTTCATACCTAAATGGCAAACAAACCTGAAGTTAACATCATCATCATCTCATTCAAAAACAAGTTGCCTTCAATTTCAGAAGTGAATATTTAATGCACTTCAAATTCACTCTGTCATCTAGAAACTCAACTATGCCCAAAAATGATTCATAACTAAAAGGAAAACAAACCAGAAGTTAACATCATCATCATCATCATTCAAAAACAAGTTGCTTTCAATTTCAGAAGTGAATATTTAATGCACTTCAAATTCACTCTGACATCTAGAACCTCAACTATGCCCAAAAATGAAGATTTAAAGAAAAGAAAAAGAGAAGGAGTTAATCTATGGTTTCAAACACCTCCTAAGCTAACCTATTTATTTTGAAGAGCAACAGAATTTCATAATCTAATTATGAGATCACCTATTAAGCCCTCAACATCCTGCAATATGATGTTGCTTGAATTTTGATGACAAAAATAAAAAGAATTTACATTTAACATAATGATTAAGATTAAAAAAAAAAAAAAAATTTTCTTTATCTTTCAACCAAATGAAATAACCTTATAAGGATTAGAAAAAAAAAAAAAATATATATATATATATATAATGGCGCAAGTGACTTATAAATTAAAAGTAATTGTTCTCATCAAATTTTTTGTTATTTTCCGGGGACATGGTTGGTGAGCAATGGTGGTGTCTAGGATCCTAATGAAATTATTAATTAAAATGAGTCTAGGATCCTAATGATATTATTAATTAAAATGATGTGCCATCAGCCATGACTAGAATATTGAAAAAAGGAAGATGAGTTGAATGTGATGCCTGTGAGGCTTCTATCTGTCACTTTGTTGATGCCTCTATTTCTTCTCTTTCCAACATTCTGTTACTCCCCTTCCTGGGTTTGAGCTAGACACTACACCCCACTCTATTCCCCTTCTAATACCCTTTCTTATCTTTACTCCCACGTTTTGACCAAATAGGAATTCCCTTACATATAAGCTTTTGCATAGACCCCACAATCTTAATGCTATAAATCTCTCTCTCTCTCTCTCAAAATAAGGATAATGACACCATCCTAAACAGGCAATATGGTCTAAAATTTAGGTTAACCAGTTTTGACAATGCCATTAGTGCCAGATAAACGTGGTTCCTCCTTTTATAAACCGCAAGTAACAATTATTAGCATAACTTTTCTAGTGATATATTTGGTTCATCCTTACCAAATTCAAACTTTATTTGACTCTTTACATAAAATTAATCTTAGTTTGGTCAAATCTTTTTGAATATATACCACTGTAAGTTTCTTTAAAAAATCTTCTCTCTATCTCCACGTGTGTGTTTGTTAAAAATACTTAGTATTCTCAAAAATAAAAATAAAAATAAAAAATCTTAGTTTTGGATATATACCACTATAAATTTTTTAAAAAACCTTCTCCCTCTCTCATGCATGTGTTGTGTTAAAAAATACTTAGTATTCTAAAAAAAAAAAAAAAAAAAAAAAATCTTAGTTTTGTTAGTATTAAGTCATTAAATTATGTTTGTAATTTATCAAATTAACTTTAATTTGATTAATATTAAATAAATTTTTATTTATTTAATAACTTTGTTTAATTGTTATACCTCGTTTAAATTTGCCTTACGCCTTAAACTTTATAGCCTTGCCAATAGGCTTCGTTAGCTTTTCATACGTCTGCATAGATGTTCACATAGTCTTGCCTAAAATTTTCTGTGTGCGTGTATGCGTTAGCTAAAGCCAATCATGGCTTTCAAGTTTTATTCTTAAATGGTTAACTTTTAAATTGCTATTAAAAAAAAAAAAAATGGTATTGGTACGACAAAAGTAGGCATTCGGCAATCTCCCACTTCAATGGTCATCATAAACAATTATTAGCCCTTTTTTTTTTCTCGTATTAATCATTTGGTTAATCGATGTCCTACCAACCTTTGGACCCCAAGTTCTTATGGTTATTCTTTTTGTCTATCTTTGTCACAAATCGAAGACTATAATCTGAAACTTGATTAATTTATGTGTCACCAATGTGTGAGTTCTCTTGCTCCTATTATTAATGGTGGAAGAACATGCGAATCATATGGGCTATGATTGTATGCCATTCTGATTCTGCACGTTTCCAATGAGAGTACTGAATGTGAATCATTTCGTCATGGGAAAGGTTCCTAATTTTGCAGGAACAGCGAATACTTGTCTTGTCCTCCTACCCCTTATAATAGCTGCAGTTGGGTTGTCATTTTTGGGATTGGTCTATCATGTGAAGATAACATGTTGAGCAGTTGAAGTTAAAAAATAATCAAATAAATTAACAGCATTTACGAAACCAAAGCTATCACACTAAATAGACCATTCTATTAGTGTATCCTCCAATTGCTAATAGAGATCACGTGGCTTAAAAAAGGAAAGAAAAGAAAACAGATTACCTTCCCCTCCGTTCTCAAGCTCTCTTTCACCTCCACCCTCACTCATAGCTAAGACTTGTGACTTCTTTCTCTCTTGACTCTTTGTTAGGATCAAACTTTGTATGTGTTGGCAAATCTGAGTTAAAATGCATTTTTAATGAAATTGAGTTCCTAGTTCTTATGTCTCGAATAGTGTTGAAAATTTACTTTGAAGACACGAAAACAACTTAAGAAACTACTCAAGAGCATAGAAGAACTGTTGCCTTGATGGGATTGATCAAGTTTCATTAAGGCTTGACTCCTCACAATCGATCGAGGTTCGGGCCTGCTGATTCTGTTTTCCTGTTTCAGCCCATAATGACTTGTTGGCATAATAATTCGTGCACTAGGGTTTCCAATGTATCACAAATCGCAAAATAGTTCACACGCTCATTGAATATAACACTCACCTACATGCATGATGGAGAACCTTTTTGTGATTTGCTTGGTCACTCCTAAGTGCCATAGATTATAGCAATATAATTCTCATAGTACTGAGGTCGAACTATAAGGAGTGGGGTAAATTTAAAAACAATGTAATTAAATAACACTTTTGGTGAAGATGAAAAATAATTTTTGCTTGGTGATTGTTAACAATTAAATAACAATTGATTTAAATCTATATTTTAAATACCAAGGCATCGGGAATTCAAAAACGCATGATAATCTAGATTAATAATGTGATTAGAATAGCTTTTAGAAAAAAACTCATTCACTTTAAAACCTGATTTCTATTTGAAACTATTAGAAATTCATCTAAACAATAAGAAAAACATGACTGAACTTATTGAAAGTATGGAAGATCTAATACATCAAAAGAAATCTAATTGAACAATCAAATATGTTGTCAACTCAAAATTTAGGAAGAATCACAATGAATATTCATATAACTATATGGAAGAAACCTAATCCCTAGCCCTAGTTAAGAGTTTAGGCTGCCATTAGGTAATAGAAAATACAAGTTTTTGTCTCTCTAAATTCATTCTCTCCAGCCCCCATTCAAAACCCTAATGTCAAAGTGTACAAAGAAAATAAAACTTTTGACTATTTAATTTTCAAACATGGTAAACGACCCAAACTTTTGATTTCTTTCCTTAATGTGAAGCTTCCAAACATGGCAAACAACCCAAGCACTCCAACTACACCTCCTTAGACATTTAAGGATGGTCCTTTGGCTCCTCTTTAATTCTATTTTGATCTCCATTCTCCCTTACTTCTCCCACAAACTCTTGTAATCTCATTTTTTTCACATAATTTCTTGAAAGTAGAAAATTACACACAATGAATAACATCTTAGTTAAAAAATTATGTAAAGATAAACAATGGAGACTAATGCAAATCATAGCTTAATTATACAAATTAAATATAGTAATAAGGAGATAACGGCCAACGAAATATACATTTTAAAGTGTTATCATGATCCTACGATCTATAGATAGCTAGTTGAAAATCTAGTCTACCTCACAATTACTCAACCATACGTCTCTCAAGCAGCCCACATTGTCACTCAATTCATGGAAACACCACAATCATTTCATTATGCCATTATCCTTAGAATCCTTTGATCATATTTGAAAGGCACAACTCCTTCCAATCATCGTTGACATTCCAGAATTAAGTATAGTAAAGATAAATAATAGAGACAAATGAAAATCATAGCTTCATTATACAAATTAAGTATATTAATAAAGAGATAACATCCAAATAAATATTCATTTTAAAGTATTATCATGATCCTACAATCTATAGATGGCTAGTTGAAAGTCTAGTCTACCTCACAATTACTCAACCATACGTCTCTCAAGCAGCCCACATTGTTAGTTAATTCATGGAAACACCACAATCATTTCATTATGCCATTATTCTTAGAATCCTTTGATCATATTTGAAAGGCACATCTCCTTCCAATCATCGTTGACATTCCAGAATTACACTAATGTCAACTTGCTAGGAGATCTAACATACTACCATTCCACCATAGGATTTTGTTTCCTATTTAGTGACTCCCTCATTTCTTAGCTCAGTTAAAAGCAGATTGTAGTTGCTCATTTTAGTACAAAAGAAAAATATCATTCACTTACAAACATTACATCTGAATTTCTTTGGCTACGTTGGCTCCTACAAGACGAAGAGGTTGATTTCTCAACTTTAGTACAGGTATAATATGATAATCGAAGTGTCATTCAAATTGCCCACAATGATCTGTTCCATGAGTATACTAAGAATATTGGGATTAATTGTCACTTTTTTCATCATCATCTATTTTAAGGTACATTATAGCTATGTTTTGTCTCCTCATAGGATTAGTTAGCCAACATCTTCACCAAACCTTCTCCACAAGGCCACTTCTATGATATCGTCTCCAAACTCAAGTTGGTATCTCACCACACTACATAAATTAGAGAGGAGTCTTGAAATGCAAGCCCATTGTAATTTTCTTGTACTATACTCCTATTTACTTTTACATCATTCACATATATGTTAGGCTATATAAAGGCAATCCCTTATACAATTTTATCGACAATTTAATACATAAAGTTCTACCACTGCTCACAATTAGCGCAATGGTTACTCTACAAGTTTAAGTGCTTGTGGGGTATGGGGGGAGGGGGGCAAGGGCTGAGGTTCAAGTCTTCAACAGAAAGTTCCACACATATATACACTTAGATTAGGTTAGAGGATAATTTCTATATTGTATCAAAAAATACATAAAGTTCTAGTATTTCTAGTTTGATTCTTAACTCTTTTTTTTTTTTTTTTTATTTTTTTTTAATACAAGATAGAATTTCTACTTTAGTCTAATCTAAATATATATGTGTGTGAAACTCTTTCTTAGAAACTTGAACCCAGACCCTTGTCCCCACACCCCACAAGCATTTATACTTGTGCAGTGACCACCATACTAAGGGTTTGCGGTGGTAGTTTGATCCTTAACTCACATATTTATGGATATCACAACCAATATTAATTGTTTCCCAGCCACGTGGCCACTAATTAACTCAAGTAGCTATCTAATTAATAAGCTACTAGCCCATGTCCCATACGATGTACAATATAAATTTATTTTAAAATATTTTATAAAAAACTATATTTTTTCCAATTATCTTTATGTCATGGCTAATACTTATTCTTAATATTGTTGTCTCTACCATAGTTCCTAGCCATGAATTATCTTCCTCCTTGGATCTAAGCCTATCAATAACATATGCTAAGTTTCCCCATAAGATAATATCTCTTACACCTATCTTAATTGCATGCAAAATTAATAGCCTAGATGGCTGCTGCTAGTTTTGCCTACTCTGAATCCAAATTGCTCTCCTTTGCAACTCAATGCTGCAATGAGCGACCCATTATCATCTCAAATTAAAACTCCTGATCTTGCTTTGTTCTTCAAAAATCGCTCTATCAAAGTTTATCTTGAAGGACAATTCTTAAGAAGGTTGCTATTTGCGCTTGATTGGACAAATGTATAGAAACAAATAATCATATTATCCAATCCATTGAATCTGACTCTTACAATTTTACATTGAACTTAGTTCTTCAAAGATAACTATTAATGAGGTTGCTATCTATGCTTGATTGAACAGATGAGTAGAGACAAATAATCATATTTCCAAATCTATTGAATCCGACTCTTGCAATTTTGCATTAAACTTAGCTCATATGCAATGTAAAGAAAATTGAAAAGTTATCCATTAAATCTATGTAAAGCATTTAAAGTAATAAAGGCAATATAGTTGTTTGGCTAACTTAAAACATCAGCCCATTGTTTGGAATACAATAAGAAGAAGTTAGGGCATGTTTAGTAGATTGTAATAGGCACTATAATATAATAATTATTCATATGATTTAATTATTCTTCAGGGCACATTTGACACAATAAATGTCGATTACATTAGGAATAGTAATCTCTATTACTGGGAATAGAAGACATCGTAATGGAATAACTATTGTTATCCATAAGTTTTGTAGTTACATATAGAAAGTTTGTAAAAGATAATGTATAAGGAAATTTTATATTTTTGGAAATATATTAATTTAAAGTCTATTATATGTACACTAAGGAATAGTTATAACATACATCTATTCTTCAATTAAAAGAAGAGTAACGCTACAGACACAAATTATTTTACAACATTTTTACAAACTGCTGATGTGACTTTAGTATTTTCCAAATATTTATAGTAAGTAAAAATGTGATGTTAGTGATAGACCTATATTAGAACTAATAAGAATTTGCTATATCAGCAGTTTGTAAAAATGTTGTAAAATAGTTTGTGCATGTAGTATTACTCTTAAAAGAATAGTTATTCCTATGTAATAACTAATCTATTTAATAAGAGATGGATTCAAATTGCACATTTTTTAAACCATTGGATTTAAGTAAATCAAACAGTCAAAAAAAGACTCTCATTAATGTTAATATTCTAATTAGGATCTCATTAATTATCCCTCATTAATTATATTTTATAACTATCTCTAAAAACACAAAAAAGGTGTTATATTTGACTCTCTCTCTCTCTCTCTCTACATTTCTCTCTCTATCTCTTTCTCCTTCACTGTTGTTCCACCTCCATTGATAGATTGCCAGTAGAAGAAGAAAAAAAATTAAATAAAAAATAACTATGGAACACTGACATTGGAGGTTTGTGAGAAGGAAAACAAAAATGAAAATCATTTTGTTCAATTTACAGTCACTTCTTAGATGTTTTTGATGAAGATCATTTTATTAATGTTCTGGCTAATGATGTAAGAGTTGTAAAATAGCTTCCTAAGGAATTGGCTACTGCATCTAAATCAAAGAAAGAGTTCAGAAGCTGGTCTAGTGTAGAATACTATGAGGAGTTGGTTAAATCATCAGGTATGTTTATTTGACTGCTTCTGGTCCATGCATTTATTGTTTTTCTTTTTCGAAATTCAGCATCTTATTATTTACCTATCTCTTCAGTTCTTTCCCCTTTAATGCTATCTTATTATATTATATTTCTTTTCAAATTATTCAAGCTTCCAAATCTAATTCTCACTTAGCAAATAACTATTTACCTCTAGACATTCAGAAACTGCGCTGCCGTGCCTGTTTTGAAGCCCTTCGTTTTGCACCTCGAATTGAAGCAATGGGAAAAGTAATTTCTCCGAAATGCTCATCTGATTTTTGGTGTGGTATGGCTTTATCTCCACTATATCCTATGCAATGACCATTATACACACACACACACACACATATATATATTTTTTTATCTATGATGTAGTTGTTGGTTGATTGGATGAGATCCTGTGTCCTATGCAATGACCATTCCACCGTTGTTCCAAAATGATTTTCATTTTTGTTTTCCTTCTCACAAACCTCCAATGTCAATATTCCGCAATTATTTTTTTATTTTTTATTTTTCCTTCTTCTGCCGACAATCTAACCATGGAGGTGGAACAACAGTGGAAGAGAAAAAGATAAAGAGAGAGTTAAATATAACACTTTTTTTTTGGTTTAGAGATATATATAAAATATAATAAATGAGGGATAATTAATGAGATCCTAATCAGAATATTAGCATTAACGAGGGTTTTTTTATTTTTATTTTATTGTTGGATCTACTTAAATCCAATGGTTTAAAATATGTGTAACTCTAAAGAGTTATACCAAGTGTAACTTGAACCTATCTCATGTAATAAATATGCTATTACACATGAATAACTATTCTTTTACAGAAGTTATTACCGCATCCCAAATATACCAGATATACCCTTAGTTTGGTTATATTTTTTATTATAGGGAATAGTCATTTATTATGAATATCTATTCTTCAAAATGAGAAATAACTATTCATCTTTAAAATAGATATAATAGTTATTTATTAGTAGGTGCAATAATTTCAAATAAACAAATTTTCCATAAACACGTAACAAGTATAAAAATATAAATAAAAAAAATCATTAAAATTAACTCATCTCTCTCTCAAATTAAAAAAAGAAAAAGAAAAATTATTTTTAAGGATATATATATATATATATTAGTTCATGTTTTTAAGAAAATATAATTGTATGAATAAGATATTTCCTAAAATAAATCTTAAATTATATTTTAATGTTACAACTCACAATCAAACTTATGAATATATTTAGTTATTCCATTACAACATATTTTATTTTCAGTAATAAAGATTACAATTATTGTCGTAATCCTCATTCAATATACCAAATATGCCCTTAATGTAGAAGGCTAAATGTAAAACTGCTCTAATAAAGTGTCACATGGCAAACCCCATACTCTCTTACATAAGATTTTTGCTTTTATTATATATATATATATATATATATATTATTGATTAATTGATTAGGAAGTGATTAAAAAGTCAACCATTTCGCATTTAACCATAATTATGAATACACATTAAAATTCATGACACACTACATTTTATTAACTTCTTTCTTTTTAAAAGTTTTAAAGGTTTAGACACCAGACATCAGCTACATTGTACACACTATACCATTTTTTTCCATGATACACGACATTGTATGTCTCCATTGAAATTATTTAAAAAATGGAGATGTACTTACTATCACTCTTTTTTTTTAAATCACTCTTTTTTTAAAAAAAAAATCGAAGGTTAAATATCACTCTTTTTTTTTTTTTTTGGAAGTATCCCTACTGGCCTCACTTTCAAGTTGTTCATACTTACTATTACAAACAAGTGAATAAGACTAAAGATTTCTTTTTTAGGAAGAGAAAGACTAACCGATCAGTTGATGTAAGAATGCCGATTTTTTTAAAACCCACTCCAAAGGCAGTCAAAGACCATTGTAACTTGAGAAGATTAGTCATAAAACAATGGTTGAACCAGTAATCATCTCTCTTCCAAGAAGATTATTTTCAAAAATATAAAAATAAAAATGTTTCTCTACAATGACCCATAACCTTCCTCTCTTTTATCAATCTTAATTATGAAATTATCTAAACTTGTTATAATGTAGATGGAACAATAGAAAATGATTTGTAGAAATTTATTACCTCATTTTTATTTATTTTTATTTTTTTAAATTTTTCGTATATTAAAATTTAGGTTAAACACCAACCTGAAAGGTTAGTCTGTTTTGGAGGTGCACAAAAATTCAACAACCTAATGAGCTTAAATTAAGCTAATGCCAGCTTTGCATCTCATCAAGACTGAAAATGATAGCTAAACTAGTTTGTGCATAGTTGTATAATTGTGTAAACGTCCCAACTATTCAATTATAAACATCCAAGTTTAAAAAACTCTGCGTGAATTTGACAGTCATTGCTTGGTTTCGGATCCAAAGTCTCTATCTTTTTTGACCAAGCACTTTGCTTTGTAGTTTCTTCTATATATATTTTACAAACACTAACTTTGAGCTTCACCACTGACTCTATCTCTCTCTAGAAATTGAATAGCAGGCATAAAAGAGAGGCACCCAGATACCAGAAGCTAGCTACAAGTTTAACCAAAGCCTGCCTTTCTCTCTTTTCTCTCTGCAGAAACAGAGAGAAGATAGAAGAGAAGAGAGTCCTCTTTGGTGTCACCTTTTTCTTTGTGGTACGCAATACCTTGCTTTGAGTGTATTTTTAAATTGGATATAGCTAGCTTCTCTCTCTGCTCTGCTGTGATCATAGAGACAGTGGGTCTGCTCCTTGAGTAGAAATGATATGATCGAGTCCAATCAGAATCCATTTCTTACCCACATTGCCTTGGCGTAACTCAGAAGCAAAAATCACAGCAATTCACCCAAAATAAAGTAAAAGCTTGCTAGCTCATATAAAATAGTAGTAAAACATTCGTGTTCTTTTCGCAAAGCTACACACACACACACTGACACACACACAGCCCTTTATAACCCAAGCATACACTGATATACACACATATATATTCACATATATTGCAAGCTTTCATTGCCCATAACCTCATCACTCACAAAGAAGTAGGCTAATATGGAGAGGCTCTCAACCACGACCATGCTCCCCGACACGTTCCAAGGTACTCGTGATGACATTGCAGGACAACTTGGATTGATTTGGCAACAAACCAAAGCACCATTGGTTGTACCACTGTTGAAATTGCTGGTGGTTGTGTGCTTGGTCATGTCATTAATGCTCTTCATGGAGCGAGTGTACATGGGCATTGTCATAGTTTTTATCAAGTTGTTTGGTCGAAAGCCAGAGAAGAGTTACAAATGCGAGTCTATGAGGGACGATTTGGAGCTTGGTCATTCAGCTTACCCCATGGTTCTAGTGCAAATCCCCATGTACAACGAGAAAGAGGTAAGACCATTTGGATTTCACTCCTATCAACATTTAATCAAAATTTATTAACATGACTCTATGATAGAGTTATTATATTGATTATGTGACAAAGTTTAAACCACTCACAAATATAATATACATACACACAGCTTTTAATCATTTTAGCTCTAATGATTGATTTATTAATTTATAAGTTTTTCTCTCTATATCTTCCTTTAAAAATTAAATTATTTAAAAATGTGGTGTAAAACATAAGTTTTACTTCCTCTAATGCTAACATGTCACTTTATCTTATCACACATAAAAAAAAATAAGCATAATCATACTCGATCAATTCTAATATATATTTGAAAATCCAACCAAATTAAAAGTTTATTATGATCTTATTAGGTGTAGTGGGATGTATTGAGTTCTAAGTAAAAAGATAAAGTAATAATCTTTTATTAGATAATGTAAAACATGGGTTTTACACTTCATCTTTATCAAATTCAAACTTCTTACTTTATAATACAATGAAATTTGCTTAGAACATGTCTAGTCATGCGTTATCAATCATAAAAGAATTTAAGAGCTTCAAAAACTAATTTTTCAAAAAATGGGGAAAAAGTATTTTAAGGGATCCTTAAAATTATCAAAAGTTGAAGCTTTTAGGAAAAAGTTGTTCAATTATTATTCATACTTTACAAATTTATAACTTTAAAGTATTGTTCATTGTGATTTACCAAAATATTCAAAATATTAAAGAGTTTTCCACATAAAAATTCAATATAAAAAAACTCTATGGTTACAAGCTTTGTTTTCTACTGCAATATAACATGGACACTTAATCTTTCATGTGACTGCTCTATGCTACGCAGGTGTATCAGCTATCCATTGGAGCTGCATGTGGGCTTTCATGGCCGTCTGATCGGATAATAATTCAAGTTCTTGATGATTCAACTGACCCAGCTATCAAGGTTCTTGTTTCAATCCTATCTCATCTCAAACACGAATTAGATACATGTTTGAAATTGGTTATGTGCCGACATCATGGTCCATTGAATTATATATACATTTATTTATTTGAGCTTTCATTTACTTAAAATAATATACTATTTTTTTTATAAGCAAATAATAAAATATTTCAAAGCAGTTGTTCTTTTTGTCCCATATATAATTTGGATTTCGAAGCAGGTTCCTAGGATTTACCAACTTTGTCCAAGTCTTTCTGTAAAAAATATTAAAATTAACCCAACCAACAACCATAAGTCACACCCAAAAATAAAAATTCTTTGTAAGAAAATAACACCCTACCTACTTTGATGATAGAGTTCCAAAAGTTTATTTTTGGATAGTTTCCTTATTTGTTACAGTCAAATAGAGATATTATCCTATATGACCACGAGCACCATTACCAATTTACCATTCACCAACATGAAATAGTTCAGTTCATAATTCCATAAACAAAATCTACATTTTTTTTTTTTAATGTGGGTCTGTGTGATTCATGGTCTAATAAACAAAAGTGCAACAACAGGAACTGGTGGAAATCGAATGCCAAAGATGGGCAAGCAAAGGCATAAACATAAAGTACGAGATTAGAGACAACAGGAATGGGTACAAAGCAGGTGCTCTCAAAGAAGGCATGAAACACAGCTACGTCAAACTATGTGACTATGTGGCAATCCTTGATGCTGATTTCCAACCTGAGCCTGATTTTCTATGGCGCACCATACCTTTTCTTGTTCACAACCCTGAAATTGCTCTTGTCCAAGCTCGCTGGAAATTTGGTATGTGGCAGCCTTTACTAAATGTAACACCTTTGCTACTAAACTTGGTTCAAGCTCCTTTTTTTAATGACTGAGTTTATAATCTAGAATAAAGGGCCAACCAAGATAGAAAATGACATATAAAAATAAAAAACTTGGTTGCCATGACATGTTAAAGCTTACTATAAAAATAAAAAACTTAAACTGACATGTCATGATTTGATTAGTATCACTTCAAAATATAAATTATATAATACATAAGTGTTTAAATTAATTATAGTGATTGGTAACACATTGGTTTTTAAAGATTATGTCTGAAATTTTATAGCATCCTTAGCATCAATCTATATTAAATCATGTAAAAGAGAATGTCTTGTTCTAGTTCTGAAGAATTGTCACATATAGTGGACATGATTTAGCTATTTTTTTGCCAAGAGTCTTGCAGCTTAATAGCATTGCTTGTTCTCATATATAAGGAAAACTAGGATTCAAATCACCCACCCCCAGTTGTTGTCTATCAAATTATCATTATAAAAAAAATTAATAATAAAATTAAAAAATTAATTAATTAATTTAAAAAAATAAAAATAAAAAATAAAAAACAGAACCTACAATAACAGAACCTACATTTTTGGGGGGGGAAAAAAAGAAATATAGGCACACATATGCATACTGCATACACATGTTTATCATGTATATGTATGAGTAAAGGTGCTAGATTTGATGGCAGGTCTGTCATTTGCAGAAATTCTGACTTCTGTGAAGTTTTTTAAGTTTTTGTCTTGATCTGTAAAAGTAGTGTTAATGGATTTTCTTAGTCATTGAATGGAAAATGATCCTCTTCCCAGTCTTCTATTGAAAATCCCTCCAGGGCACATTTCACAGGGTGCATAAAATAAGTTCCTACATGTATCTCTTTTGTCAAATAAAAGCAATTTCGTGCTTCTTTTTTAATACTAATTTGACTAGAAAAGAGCTCCTTTCATTTGGTTTTCATGAATGGTAGTTTTTCTCTCTGAGCATGCAACCTAGCATCAACAGAAAGGATGACTGCCAAAAAAAAAAAGTATGAATCTTGAGCATATTAGCTTGGACAATACTTAGTAAAGATCTTGTCATGAAATCTGCATATATCAATTTGGTGCAAGCCTGAATATGACCTTTGTATATTGATTATCATTAGAAGATATTAGGCAAGCTCATTAAGTCGAACTCAAGTTAATTGGCAGGGCTTCCATTTCAACTTTATACTTTGTGCAGAACAATTTCTATAATTAAAATACAAGAGAAAAAAATAATAATAATAAATAAAAAATAAATAAATAACAGAACCTACATTTTTGGGGGGGGAAAAAAAGAAATATAGGCACACATATGCATACTGCATACACATGTTTATCATGTATATGTATGAGTAAAGGTGCTAGATTTGATGGCAGGTCTGTCAAGTGCTAGAAATTTCTGACTTTCTGTGAAGTTTTTTGGAGAAACCTAAGTTTTTGTCTTGATCTGTAAAAGTAGTGTTAATGGATTTTATTAGTCATTGAATGGAAAATGATCCTCTTCCCAGTCTTCTATTGAAAATCCCTCCAGGGCACATTTCACAGGGTGCATAAAATAAGTTCCTACATGTATCTCTTTTGTCAAATAAAAGCAATTTCGTGCTTCTTTTTTAATACTAATTTGACTAGAAAAGAGCTCCTTTCATTTGGTTTTCATGAATGGTAGTTTTTCTCTCTGAGCATGCAACCTAGCATCAACAGAAAGGATGACTCTGCCAAAAAAAAAAAGTATGAATCTTGAGCATATGAGCTTGGACAATACTTAGTAAAGATCTTGTCATGAAATCTGCATATATCAATTTGATGCAAGCCTGAATATGACCTTTGTATATTGATTATCATTAGAAGATATTAGGCAAGCTCATTAAGTCGAACTCAAGTTAATTGGCAGGGCTTCCATTTCAACTTTATACTTTGTGCAGAACAATTTCTATAATTAAAATACAAGAGAAAAATATCTTTCTTTTTTTTAGTACAAGAGAAAAGCACTTGCTATGTAGCAAAAAGTCTGAATAGTATAGAGTCATTATACACTATAGAATGACTGGAAAGGTAATTACCAAAGAAGAGGAGGAGTAATGGTACTTTATTGGATGTTATTGCAGTTAATGCTGACGAATGCTTAATGACAAGGATGCAAGAGATGTCACTGGATTACCATTTCACAGTGGAGCAAGAAGTGGGATCTGCAACTTACAACTTCTTTGGTTTCAATGGTAAGCAATATTCTCAAAAAGGGCCAATAGTTTTAGTACAAAATCCAATCATATGACAGTACAGAATTCAATGCAGGGACAGCCGGTGTATGGAGAATTTCAGCAATCAATGAGGCTGGAGGATGGAAGGACCGCACCACAGTAGAGGATATGGATTTGGCAGTCAGAGCAAGTCTCAAAGGCTGGAAATTTGTATATGTTGGTGACATCAAGGTATTAACAACAAAACCAGTAGAACTAGGTATAATTTGATAAAGTAAATTGTTGTCTAGTGAAGTATTCATTATTCTCCAGTGGGATTTTCATTAAACATTTCAGGGAGATCTTTATTTAAATGGATTACTATACTACTACCCTTGTTGGCTGTCTATCCTCTTACAATTGGCCTCCCTTAGACCTTTTCCCCCCTTTTTATTGATCTTACACACTCACACCTAGTAGGCTTGAACCCATGACTTCACCTCCCCTTGCTTCTACAAGGGGCGGAGATGCCATTTGAGCTTAGAGCTTATTGCCCTTCTCTTAGACCATTTCTTGCACCCACCTACTAGCACACTGTCTAGTGTCTACAGCTTATGGCTGAAAAAGAAAAGTGGAAAAAAATACTTGAGCTAGATAGACAAAAGCATCTTTCTTAATATCACAGTTGTCTCACAATGTCATAAATTTTGTAATTGAAACCTTTGCACTTAGTTTCTACTTCTCTAATTGTATGCAGCCTGTTTTGGCTATATCTGTTATTATTTAATAAAAGGATCAATATCCATTTGTGTAATTGCTTAGAATACATATAACTTCCCAAATATTGAAAGGTAAATTACAGAACTAAATCTCTAGAATAGAATATTCATTATGTATAAAGAGGCTAATATCATCTTTGGATTAAATTTAATAGTAATTATGATCAGTAATAACTTCTGTTATCGACCTCTAGATTTAATTATTAAAATTACACCTTCCACCCAGTCCTTTGTTTGTCTCCTTAGGAAAAAGGGGAATATGTGGTGAATAAACAGTTAAACACAGTATTTGGGATGCAATGCAAACTTCCTGACATCCTAATTAGCCCTTTTCAACTTTCAGGATAACCCCATTGGATGAGATTCTCTCACATATTCCTGATATTTTTGTTTAAATTCTCACAAAGAATCGTGATGTTGAACCAGCTTACAAAGAATAACTCTTACTAGACAACAGAATGATTTCTAATGAAACTGTACACAACACTTTTCTCAGAACTTGTATAATGTACCACTGTAATTACCTAGATATGCTATTTTCCCCACCCTCACGGGTAAAGTGTCTCGTGAGAAGAGATGTCCATGCAAATAAAATTGTCTCAAAATATATTAATATGCATATTTGATTCTAATCATTTGAACTCATTCTACTAAGCAAACCCATTGGTCCATGTAAGCCTTCCTTAAATTCGAAAGTCTATATAATTTAAGAAGCAAGCACCATTTCCATAGAAGTGGGATGATTCTGGAATCGTCCTGTAATAAGTTTTTACTATGTTCCCTTTTCAAAGTTGATATAATTCTAATTTATTTATATATTTCAGGTGAAAAATGAATTACCTAGTACTTTCAAAGCCTTCCGTTATCAGCAGCACCGATGGTCTTGTGGCCCTGCTAATCTCTTCCGAAAAATGGCCATGGAGATTGTGAGAAACAAGGCATGTTTCTTCTTAGCTTCTCTTATATGTTTCTGCTCTGTCTAGAGTGATAATCAATAATGTAGAAACATAAGGCCAATTTGTACTTTTTCCTCCTCTTAATCCAATTTTTATATATATATATTTTTCTTTGTCTATGTCTCTACTCACTATTTATTTTATAATGCATTGCAGAGAGTCTCACTGTGGAAGAAGTTATACGTGATCTACAGCTTTTTCTTTGTTCGGAAGGTCATAGCCCATACTGTCACATTTTTCTTTTACTGTGTTGTTTTGCCAGCAACAGTCTTGGTTCCTGAGGTGGAAGTTCCCAAGTGGGGTTCTGTGTACATCCCATCTATAATTACTCTCCTCAATGCAGTTGGAACTCCAAGGTCTTTCTCTCCCCTTCAATATTCTCTCTTTTGGCAAGCAAGTTTTCATGATGTCCTGTTATAGATTGCATTGGTACTGGCCA
Organism: Quercus suber; assembly: GCF_002906115.3. Taxonomy (NCBI): domain Eukaryota; kingdom Viridiplantae; phylum Streptophyta; class Magnoliopsida; order Fagales; family Fagaceae; genus Quercus; species Quercus suber. The sequence continues at coordinate 1,168,919 of NW_027069590.1, read as the reverse complement.
GGCCTTCTGACCTGTCCAAATTCACCAATAGTGTGGTTCTTATGGGGTATGGATTGGCTGTCATTACTTTGCAGGATTGTGCTAAGTCCAAACCTGATTGAAATATTAATTTTCTAGCAATCCTGGAGAAACTACTAGCTTTATAAAAAGGATAATGCAATAATGCTTTCGTCTTAGTTTGACTTGTTATACTCATTTCTAATACCTTCAACTATATGTTATCTCACAGATCGTTCCACCTATTGATGTTCTGGATCCTCTTTGAGAATGTCATGTCTTTGCATCGAACTAAGGCAACACTTATAGGTCTGCTCGAGGCAGGGAGAGTAAATGAATGGGTTGTCACTGAGAAATTGGGAGATGCTCTCAAGATGAAATCAGGTGCAAAAGCTCCCAGGAAACCTCGATTCAGGGTTGGAGAAAGGTATTATTACTTGCATTGGGAATCATTGTTACAATGTGTACATTATGCAGTTACAATTGTCATAGCTTTTGAGCTGTGTCAAAAGGAGTCTTCAACGTAGCAATGGCATTGCAACACTTAATAAATAGAAGTAATCTTAATACTGTGAAATGACATGTTGCTTTTCAAATATATGAAAATAAATAAATAAATAAAGGGTAAGAGTAAATGATTAACTAAGCCCTTTGATCACATTTAAATTGGGGTCGGCTTTATGGGTCAGTTGATTATACACAATCCAATCCACATGTAAAAGTTAATGTAATATCTTATTTATGTATCCAAATAATAAGCTGAGCCCAATGTGGGGTATTCACTGTTCAGAAGAAAATCTATTTAGAGGAAAGTAAACATGTGCAGGTGAAACTGGAGCGCTAGTATATATACTTTGATGGTCAAACCGTGTTTTGTTTATGCAGAAAATAGTGGAAAGCAAAATGTAGTTGATATGTTTCTTATACTTGGAACTGGAACAGTTGTTCTAAAGCTCCAATACCTTCTTCATTTCCTCAATATGCTCTGCAATAAATACAGCATTAGGTTTCAAATTTTCAAAAATTGAGTTGATATTCCAGAAAAATGTGTCACCTTCATTTTTAATGTTTACCTAGACAATGTTATAAAAGAATTTAATGAACTGTATCTAGTATGAAAATTGAGAATCTGAAGTTTACATTTTTTGTTTCTTAAACAGGCTCCATCTGCTAGAGCTCGGTGTTGGGGCCTATCTCTTCTTCTGCGGGTGCTATGATCTCAACTTTGGAAAGAACCGTTACTTCATTTACCTCTTTCTCCAGTCCTTTGCCTTCTTCATTGCAGGGGTTGGTTATGTTGGTACCTTTGTCCCCAACTCTTAGTGGAACGTGATTGGCAAAAAATGATCTCAAGAATAGCATTCAACATCTCTTTTATTGTCACCAACAGAAGATGAAAATATGGTTCTTTTTGGAGATTCATTCATTCAGATAGTTCCCTTTTCTGTTCTTTAGATTTGTCAAAACAAACAAGAGAAAGGTATTATTACTTGCATTGGGAATCATTGTTACAATGTGTACATTATGCAGTTACAATTGTCATAGCTTTTGAGCTGTGTCAAAAGGAGTCTTCAACGTAGCAATGGCATTGCAACACTTAATAAATAGAAGTAATCTTAATACTGTGAAATGACATGTTGCTTTTCAAATATATGAAAATAAATAAATAAATAAAGGGTAAGAGTAAATGATTAACTAAGCCCTTTGATCACATTTAAATTGGGGTCGGCTTTATGGGTCAGTTGATTATACACAATCCAATCCACATGTAAAAGTTAATGTAATGTCTTATTTATGTATCCAAATAATAAGCTGAGCCCTATGTGGGGTATTCACTGTTCAGAAGAAAATCTATTTAGAGGAAAGTAAACATGTGCAGGTGAAACTGGAGCGCTAGTATATATACTTTGATGGTCAAACCGTGTTTTGTTTATGCAGAAAATAGTGGAAAGCAAAATGTAGTTGATATGTTTCTTATACTTGGAACTGGAACAGTTGTTCTAAAGCTCCAATACCTTCTTCATTTCCTCAATATGCTCTGCAATAAATACAGCATTAGGTTTCAAATTTTCAAAAATTGAGTTGATATTCCAGAAAAATGTGTCACCTTCATTTTTAATGTTTACCTAGACAATGTTATAAAAGAATTTAATGAACTGTATCTAGTATGAAAATTGAGAATCTGAAGTTTACATTTTTTGTTTCTTAAACAGGCTCCATCTGCTAGAGCTCGGTGTTGGGGCCTATCTCTTCTTCTGCGGGTGCTATGATCTCAACTTTGGAAAGAACCGTTACTTCATTTACCTCTTTCTCCAGTCCTTTGCCTTCTTCATTGCAGGGGTTGGTTATGTTGGTACCTTTGTCCCCAACTCTTAGTGGAACGTGATTGGCGAAAAATGATCTCAAGAATAGCATTCAACATCTCTTTTATTGTCACCAACAGAAGATGAAAATATGGTTCTTTTTGGAGATTCATTCATTCAGATAGTTCCCTTTTCTGTTCTTTAGATTTGTCAAAACAAACACTGGTCATTCTTTTCTTGTGTGAAATGATTCAATATAAATTATTTTCTTGTGAATATAGGCAACGAAAATATAGAGATTAAAATCAAGAGCGCAATATGTTGCAACAGGCAAGCATTGTTTAGATAGGGTTGCTTACATTTTGTAATAGTGACTTTGAGATTTTATTTGGGAATAAAGAAAAAGAGGATGCTGAAGTTGGAAACTGAAAGCTCGGATTTGTGTAAAACACAAGAGCTTGTTCAGATCCCCAATTAAAAGTTGTGCTAAAACACAAGAGTTTGTTCAAACCTCCAATTAAAAGTTATGGCTATATAGCTTTTACTTTTACTTATGCTAAGTGCGAAACAAGAATAAAATAGCGCAAATAACCAATATCACTAATTCTCCAGGCAGAGAGGTTCGCGGGTACCTCGCAGGTTGGCCCTACTCGCAAGACAGTTGCGAAATTGACAACCTAGCACGACTCTTCAGCTTCCAACATGTGCTTCTCACGTGGCATTTTTGCGGTTTACTCTTCTCACGAACTTCTTGCAAACAAGTCGCAAAACTGCACTGATTCTTCAATTCATGCTCAATTCTTCACCAACTTAATATTAATTAAACCCAATACAATAAAATCCCACAAAATACAATGAACAAAATTAATGCAATTACAACACTTTTTGTCATCAAATATAGCCAATAAAACATAGTTTTAAATCACAACTTTACAAAATCAAAAATATTAAGAATAATAATACGCAAAAAAAGATTAATTTTTTCCACTATGAGTCCCAAGCACCTTTTTTGTTTGAGTATCTTTGAATAATTCAGCTTGCGATATGGTTCAAAATTGGGTTAGTTCTTAGTTGTTGCAATGCTGGCCCTAATATCTTGTAATTAGATGAAGCTGGCTTGCATTATGGGTTCTTTTAGAATGGCTTATGCTTGGGTTTCTTAAGCTCATTGAGCTGCTCTTGGGCTTGATGAACTTACCCCTAGCTAAGTGTTAGTTTAGATACAAAACGCGTTTGCGTTTGTGAATGGGCTGCATTTTTTGTGTGGAGAGTGCACTATTTACGGGACCTACAAGTACAGATTTCATCAAATTTTTCTTTAAAACTAGGTCTCACGGCACTATTCACACATTTAAAAATTATTTTACTACAATGTTTTTAATTTTCGACAATAAACAGTATCCAAACATATAAGTTAAAAAATAAGCTTGTCTAAAAAAATTTATCAACTAGTGCCTAGTAGTAAATATACACTTATGGATCAAGTGGTATCAAAAGCTCATCCAAAAATATCCAATAACATTATAATGGATCATGCGGTATCATTTTGTTGAGGTAAAATAGGTAATCTGATAGAAATATATTAATTAATAATTATCCATTGATGTCCAAAAAAAACCATTAAAATTTAATGAAAAATGTAAAAGAAGAACAAAATGCTGGCTATGGGGTTCGAACCCATGCGCACTTATGTGCAGAAGATCTTAAGTCTTCCCCCTTAACCTCTCGGGCAAACCAGCTTCTCTGAACTCTAGCTGTACAGTTTATAATTTTAATATCAGTCCAATGTGTTTCTACTTCCATTTACCTCTAGGAAAGCGCACAGTTTTTTTTTTTTTTGGTAAATATTTTATAAAATTTGGCATAGTTTGCTGTTCTTTATTAAAAGAACTTTCTTCTCAAAAAAAAAAAAAAAAGAACTAAGATTTGAATGGATGGAACATTAATTTCATCGTGGGGGGTCAAAGCATGAACAAAAAATTTCAATATTTAGGTTGTGTGTGGATAATTTTTTTTTTGTCAACTTATTTTACTATTCAGCTTATTTTTGCTACAATTCATAAGCCTTACTGCACTTTTTGGTACTATTCACAGATCTCACTATACTATTTCAACTAACTTTTACCTTTATCTACAATACTTTTAATAAAAAAATTTCAATTTCAGTAAAATAAACGGATTCCAAACAGACCCTTAATAATTTTAAAAAAATACCAATAATTCAAAATTATGTTAATATATAAAAATCCAAATGAGCATATATTTAATATTAACAAAATGTAAATAAAATAAAATCTAAAAAATAATTTTTTTTCTTTATACATCTTCATTCAACCACATGCCAAAGAAGAACTTGAGTTAAAAATAAATAAATAAATAAATAAAAACACTTGAAAATCATATGACTGATTCTACATTAAATTTTGTTTTAATTGCCCTTCCAGTATACATAATTTAAGAGTTTGTTAAATAATCATTTTTCATTTAGTTTTGAACCCTAACTTTGACAAGATTTATAAGCAAAAATGTCAAATTTTATACTTCGACTTCCTCGTTATCTATAAATCCAAAAAAAAAAAAAAATGTATATATTATCTCTATTGTTTGTCCACTATTTTCCTAACTAAAATCTCTCTCTCTCTCTCTCTCTCTCTCTCTCTCTCTCTCCACACACAGACACACAAACAAAATTTTGAAATTACTAGGCTTAAGTTGATCAATATTATGTTCTATAAAAATTTCCAATATTCTTCTTATGTGCTGCGAAGTTAACAAAAATAAATAAAACAAATCATACACACAAAGTTTAGGTAGTGCTAGATAGTAGCAAAAACCCACCTCTCAAAAAGTTCCAACTTTTAATTTTTGGTAAGCAAACAACCAAAATGTCAAACAAATAGTCATTTGAATTTTATTTTATTTTAAAAAAAAAAAATTAAGAAGAAGAAGAAGAAAGCCAAACACACAGTTGTTTTAATTTTAAAATTTTAAAATTTGTAAGGGGGTCAAGTTTAGAGATGGTATTACAGGTATCTACCCTCTCACATAAAAGTGGATCCCACACAACTTGTGGGACCCAATCCTATGTGAGTGGCAATGTAGGACCCACTCTCATATGAGAGGATGAATATGTGTGTGTGCGTGTGTGAGTGATGCCCCATTTTGATTGATAGTGTATGTTGTATGGGTGTGTGATAAGTCTCACATTGGGTATTTATTAGGAAAATTTGAGTTTTATTAACAACTGCAATGAGCCTCAATTGTAACTAATTTTTAGGAGGTATAGTGCAGATGAATGGGCCCTAACAAGGACATTAGTGATTTAAGTGGAGAAGATTGTGATTCCCCAATTTAAATGATTGTGTGTGTTGTGTGAATCGAGCATTTACTGGTATAGCGAAAATGAGGCAAACATTTTTCCTTCGATCATTACTATATGAATTTCTCTGTGTTCCGACTGTTCTAAACATAGTTTCCTCCTTATTTAATACTTAATTAAATATCAAAAAATGAACACACTATTATCTTGAACTAGTAAGTTGCCCGTGCAATACACGAATAATTTTCTGATATTTTGTATCTATTTAGGAACAGCTTATTTAGGCTGCGTTTGTTTTGGTGGTAAATGATTTCCTGAAATCATTTACCACCTGACCTATGTGTTTGGCTGGCAAAGGAAAATCTATTTTCCGGAAAATATGCTTAAAGTTTGACCGAATTTTCACCCTTGACCCGGAAATGGTTTTACGCTTTTATTTTACCTTCAAACCATTTCCGGGTCTCGCACGATAACACAGAAAAGAAGAGAGCCTCTGAGAGAGAACGAGTGAGAACGAAAAACACACTCAGCAAGAGCCAAAAACAAAGAAAAAAAAGAGAAACCAACGCAGTCCGATCAACCAAAAAAGGAGAGAAACCCAGAAAAACAGACCGATCCACCAAAAAAATAGAGAAACCCAGAACAAACGAACCGATCCACGATCGAACCCAAGCAACGAGCAACCCATCGACTCCAAGCAACGAGCTCCAGATCGACACCAGATTGCCTCTGAGCTCGATCGAACCCATCGCCTTCACCTCGCCTTCACCCAGACCCGCGACGAACCCAGACCCACGAGCAACCCATCGCCTTCACCCAGACCCAGACGACCCACGAGCACGACGAACCCAGACCCACAAGCAACCCATCGCCTTCACCCATACCCAGACGACCCACGAGCACGACGAACCCAGACCCACGAGCAACCCATCGCCGATCCACGAACCATACCCATCGCCGTTTGTTGTTTTTTTTTTTGATGAACTGATTGTTATTGTTTTTGTTGTTGTTGTTGTTGTGTTGTTGTTGTTGTTGTGTTGTTGTTGTTGTTGTTGTTGTTGCCGCCGCCGGCGGAATCAATTTGTTGCTGCTGCTGTTGTTGTTTTTGTTGCCGGAAAATAGCATTTTCCTAATTGAACCAAACACATGAAAATATTTTCCACACCAATTTTCATAAAACAACCAAACACTTAAAAATATTTTCCTTTTCCGGAAAATAGCATTTCCGGAAAATATGTATTTTCCGGAAAATATTTTACGGGAACCAAACGGACCCTTAGTTGAAACTGAAAACTTTTTGTTGAAAATACTGTAAATAAAGTTATAAGGTAGCTAAAATAGTACAATAGGACACATGAATAGTACCAAAAAATGCAATGAGACCTATAAATAATAGAAAAATTAAGCTAAATAGTATTAAAAAAAATTTTAAAAATTTTTTAAAAAAAAAACTGGCTTTTTAATTTGCGTCAAACACACACTTTATGTAAGATGGTTTTGGATAGTATTGTATATATATTATAAATAAAAGTAAACTAAATTAGAGAAAAGAAATATATACATTTTGAGATATTAAAAATTAGTTTAGTAACTTCACTACATATTTGTAGCCTTCTCAAGGTAAAATTAATTTTTTTTAAATCATGAAACCAAAAATTAATGTAAAAGAGTAACGGGATCATAAAAATCAACTAATTTGTGTTGTGTTCACATAGAAATGGTGTGGGCAAGTGTATATGCATGCATATGTCTTATAGATGATTTAAAATTAAATCCTGGTAGAATATAGTTTTACATTGCGCACCAAATATTCTCTCTACTTATGTCCCAAAACAAAAACTATCCAATCAAACTACCCAAATTTAAATCATATTTAAACCCCTAATTTAAAAAAAAAAAAAAAAAAAATATTGTTTTTGTTGTTGTTGTTGTTGTGTTGTTGTTGTTGTTGTGTTGTTGTTGTTGTTGTTGTTGTTGCCGCCGCCGGCGGAATCAATTTGTTGCTGCTGCTGTTGTTGTTTTTGTTGCCGGAAAATAGCATTTTCCTAATTGAACCAAACACATGAAAATATTTTCCACACCAATTTTCATAAAACAACCAAACACTTAAAAATATTTTCCTTTTCCGGAAAATAGCATTTCCGGAAAATATGTATTTTCCGGAAAATATTTTACGGGAACCAAACGGACCCTTAGTTGAAACTGAAAACTTTTTGTTGAAAATACTGTAAATAAAGTTATAAGGTAGCTAAAATAGTACAATAGGACACATGAATAGTACCAAAAAATGCAATGAGACCTATAAATAATAGAAAAATTAAGCTAAATAGTATTAAAAAAAATTTTAAAAATTTTTTAAAAAAAAAACTGGCTTTTTAATTTGCGTCAAACACACACTTTATGTAAGATGGTTTTGGATAGTATTGTATATATATTATAAATAAAAGTAAACTAAATTAGAGAAAAGAAATATATACATTTTGAGATATTAAAAATTAGTTTAGTAACTTCACTACATATTTGTAGCCTTCTCAAGGTAAAATTAATTTTTTTTAAATCATGAAACCAAAAATTAATGTAAAAGAGTAACGGGATCATAAAAATCAACTAATTTGTGTTGTGTTCACATAGAAATGGTGTGGGCAAGTGTATATGCATGCATATGTCTTATAGATGATTTAAAATTAAATCCTGGTAGAATATAGTTTTACATTGCGCACCAAATATTCTCTCTACTTATGTCCCAAAACAAAAACTATCCAATCAAACTACCCAAATTTAAATCATATTTAAACCCCTAATTTAAAAAAAAAAAAAAAAAAAATTCCTCATAGGTGTTTCGGCGTCTTGATGGTGATGGGAGGCCAATAAAACAAAGGTGATGACCCCTCAGATTCCTTTTTCTCTTTCTTTTAAATGTTTTGTCATTCTCAAGTATTTTATTTTGGTAATATATAGTGAAATAGTGTATTTTATTTAATAATCCAGAACATTTTTGTGTCTCTTTATCTCTCTCTAGGGCATTTTTTGGTTAGTTATTACTATTAGTCCTTAATTATTTTTATTATTTTTTTGATTTTTTGTTAAAATACTAAAATAGTGGGAATGTTAAAAGATATGAAAATTAGAGAAAGGTGTGGTGTAAACTTAGGCAATTAATGAGGTATTAGTAAAACAACAGTAAAATAAGTTAATCTGAACTTTGGGTAATAATAAAAAAAAACTTAATGAAAGAGGTAAAAAAATGCTTAATGCAAAATTAGAGCATCACTTGGCAGGATCTCATGCACTCCTGCATGAGGTATCTGCTTATATATATATATATATATATATATATATCTATATTGATAATTTTTTTTTTAAAAAAACTCCCCCACAATATATATATATATATATATATATGTATTTAAAATTTTTGTTAGAGCTCTTAAGTCATGACAAAGCTCATTTGAGTACTCAATAATTTTTATTTTCATTTTATGAGACCCAATAAAATGGTAAAGAGATAAATTAATGTCTGCCCATGCCCAAGCCCATTTTTTTTTTTTCATTTGACAACCCAAACAATTTTTTTTTTATGCCCAAGCCCATTTGACAACCCAAACAATTTTTTTTTATGCCCAAGCCCATTTGAATAGTCCACCATTTATGAAAAAAAAAAACTATAGGATAAATACGAAAGCTAGAGCCTAGAACTAGAAGTCGTTGACAATTGTTTTACTTGTTTCAAAAAAGAAGAAGTGGTTGACAGTAAAGCAAATGTTGGTGGCTGACAGTAAAGCAACAGCAAAAAAACAGACTTCATTTACCAAAAACAGAAAAAACACAGAGAGGGAGTGCGAGTGAAACAGAGAAGAAGAATAGGAAGATGGCAGTCCGATCTCAAGTCTGATAGCATTTTACGGTGGTTGAAGCTTCAACCTTCAACAATGGCTATAAGTGTGTAAGTACTCTAAACGGAGCAGAATTTAAAGCTTTTTTTTTTTTTTTTTTAAGGTTCAAATTCAAAGGGAAGTAGGGAACCATGAGAAGCGGTCTGATCACGATTCTCAGAACCGTGGGGTTGGACCGCGGTTCGAATGGTTCCTTGCTTTTTTTGGCATAGACCGATTCTTAAGACTAAAAGAACCATGTTTGTGAAAAGTTCACAGTTAACCCAATCGGACTGTATGGTCCAGTCCGAGTTTAAAAACCTTGCGTCTAATCACTTAAACTTGATATTGATTGAAAGATTCATTTACGATTTCATCACATTTTCTAAGCAAAACTTCTTGTGTGAATTGGTTTTCTAGTCTAACATATATTTTTGGCAAAAATGCAAAACTGACCCTCTAATTTTCACTGTTTTTCATTTAAGTCCTCTAACTTTTGGTTTTGTCAATTCAGTCCTCTAACTTTCAATTTTTGTCAATTCAAGACTCCGTTACAACTCAGTTAGTGCTGTCGTTAGATATGCTTAAAATGGCTCGTTTTGCTCCTTTTTTTTTTTTTTTTTTTTTATAATTCAGAATTAAAAGAAAATAATAAAATAATAAAATAATAAAACTTTTTTTTTTTTTTTTTTTTTATAATTCAGAATTAAAAGAAAATAATAAAATAATAAAATAATAAAAAAAGGGAACGACTCCCCTGAATCAAAACAAAACAAATATCAAAACAAAGAAACTTTAAGAGACCCAAATCCCTAACGTAGAGAATTTGGGGAAAAGGAAGAGAGGCTGAGTCGGATTTAAGAGAGAGAGGGGGTCGGCAATTTAAGAGAGAGAGAGAGAGAGAGAGACCGAGTCCGTTTGAGAGAGAGGCTGAGTTAGATTGAAAGAGAGAGACTGAATCATTTTTCTGAGATGAAGGTGACTGAATCGGTTTTGAAGGTGACTAAAGTCTTCTCACTAGACTGAATCGGATTTGAATACATGCACGTGGCTCCTTTCGGCCTCTACGGCTCAATTCCCTTCATGATCTCACACGACAAGTCTCACAGAACTTTTGGATTCTTCTGGCTGAATGTGGCGGAGATGCAAATCGATGTGTTGACAGCCGATTGGGACGCAGATTCCGGGATCTCATTACCATCGAATAGGTCTAGAATTGACACATTATGGATGAGCAAGGTCGGGATTGTTGATGCTTTCTTCGTCATTGGTCCAAAGCCTAAAGACGTGGTCAGACAGTACACTAGTGTGACTGGAACGCCTGCGATGCCTCAAATTTTTTTTTTTTTCCAAATTTTTCTTATTTTCTTTTAATTACGAATTATAAAGATAAAAAATAAAAAAAATAAAAAAAAAACAACGACGTCTTTTCAAGTATATCTAACGGCAGCACCAACTGAGTTGTAACGAAGCTTTGAATTGACAAAAATTGAAAGTTAGAAGACTGAAATGAAAAACAGTGAAAGTTAGAGGGTCAGTTTTGCTTTTTTGCCTTTTTTTTTTTTTTTTAAGAAGAAGTGATGTAGAGCAAACAGCATAGGCCTTTCTAGAACAACAAGGGCATTGGAAGTCAAACACAAGATCAAGGGGATGCTAGTAGAAACCATCGAGGCGACAGTGTTGGAATTGTATAAAATTTGGCAAGTTGAAGGGAAACAGTATTCTGATCCAGACTTATCTTGAGTGTCGCCTAAATTTAGGCAAATTTCTTCATTAAGGCCCTGAAAGCAGTGTTTTTGCAATTTATAGTAATATTTGTTTTTTCTTAACAACTTTTAGTTTAAAATTCAGAATAAGGTCACATTTGTTTTGAGACGTCTCTTAGAAATAGTATTTTCAATTTTTGCAATTATTTAAAATTTTCAATTTTTGGCAAAAATTACTATTTTGCCAGCTAATTACGTGATTAGTGCAAATTAAGGCTTCTAGGCATTTTCCTAGCTACTGTTAGTTTTTTTTTTTTTTAACTATTTAAACATATTGTAGCATCCAAGGTAGTTTAGTTTTCAGATTTATTAAAAAAAATAAAATAAAATAAAAAAGACTTCGTCTATTTCTCTCTAGTGGATTCCAAAACCCTATCACCTTGTGGATTCAGGAGACTGCTCGTGGATTTGAGGTTTTCATTTAGAAGTTAACATATTTAGTTTCTTTTTCCATTTTGAAAGTAACATGTTTGTTTTCTTACGACTTCCTGCTTGCTCACTTCCAAGTGCAGGAGATCGTAGCAATATAATACTCGGAGTACCGAGGTCGAACCACAAGGAACAGGATAAATTCAAAGATAATATAATTAAACCACAATTTGGGAGAAGAATAAAAGTATTTTTGCTCGGTGATTGTTAACAAGAATAATAATAAAAACTTATTTAAATCAATAATGTAAATACCAGGGCATTAGGGTGTTTCTCTATATTGATATAAAATATTTTGTGATCTAAGAAAATATATATTTCATTTTTGATTGTTCTTAAACAAATAAAAACCTATGATTCAATTGAACTAAGACTATTTAAGAATGCAGAATAACCTAGATTAATAATGCGATTAGAATAATTTTCAGTCAAAAAAAAAAAAAAAACCCTTCACTTTAAAGCCTAATTTCTATTTGAAACTATTAAAAATGTATCTAAACAATAGGAAAAACATGATTGAACTTACTGAAAGCATAGAAGAACTAATACATTAAAAGAAATCTAATTGAAAAATCGAATATATCATTGTCTAAAATCATAGAAAGAATCACATTGAATATTCATACCGTATAGAAGAAACATAACCTCGAGCCCTAGCAAAGAGTTTAGGCTACCATTAGAGAAAAGAAAATACAATTTTTTTTCTCTACCAAATTCATTCTCCCCAGCCTCCATTCAAAACCCTATCGTAATAGTGTACAAAGAAAATAAAACTTTTACTATTTAATTTTTGTCCAAATTTGCAGCAACCACTTGCAAGTTAATTTCGGCCTTCAACAATTGTAAATTTCAAAAAACTCAAAACTAGAAAGTTGTAGATATTTAAGTTACAATTCCAGCCCATCTAGTCTTGAGTCAATTGGATTTTTGAGGAGAGAGATACGCCCAAAATTCTGATCAATGATCAAATCTAATTTTTCCTTTTCAGATTCTGCCTCTTTGATTTCTTTCATTTTTTGAAGCTTCCAAACATGGTAAACAGCCCAAGCACTCTAACTGCACCTCTATAGACATTTAAGCATGGTCCTTTAGCTCTTCTTTAATTCTAGTTTAGCCTTCATTCTCTCACAAACTCTTGTAAACTCATTTTTTCACATGATTTCCAAAAAGTAGAAAATTACACACAATGAATGACATCCTATTCAATAAATTATGTAAAGATAAATAATAAGGACTAATGCAAATCACAATGGTAGCTCAAGATATTTTGTTTAGGGGAGTTCTTACAAAATTTTAATAAAAAGAGAACTTGAATATATCGAGTTATTGAAAAATAATAATAATAATAATAATATGTAAAGTTTTACAATTTTATTATACAAGTTTTCAAATTTTGAATGTTACATGAAGTTCATTATGAATACCTATTATCAATGTGGCTAATTATGAGTCTATGATTACTTTATTTTGTTAAGTCTGTCTAACATTTTTATCTTTATACAGTTATTATTAGGCGAAAAGCACATTTTCGTCCCTACATTTTCACACGATTTCCATTTTGGTCCCTAAATTTTTTTTTTACCGCTTTTAGTCCTTATCCTGGAAAACGCCTATTGTTTTAGTCCTTACCGTCAGCCAACTAACGGAAAAAGCTGAGGTGGCAGACGGAAGATTCTATTAGCTGATGTGGTGCTGATGAGGCGATTAAAATATTGTTAAAAAAATATTATTTGGCATTTTTATATGCCACATCAACATTTTAATTTTTTATATATAAAAAGCCACGTCAGAAAATTTAAACCAAAAAAAATAAATTAAAAAACAAAACTTAATTTTTTTTTTTCAATTATTTTTTCCTAAGAACTGAAGATGTTCTTCGTGTTCTTCCTAAATCCATGAAATAATCCAATCTCCAGCAAACCCCAAATCCAAATCCAAATCCAGCAACCAAATCTACTCCATCAAATCCAGAAAAACAAGAAATAAATCCAGGAAACCAAACCAAACCATAAATAAATCAAAGAAATAAACCCATAAACCCAAATCTAAACAAAAAAAAAAAAAAAATCTCTCTATTTCTTAATTATTAAATTATATAAAGTTATATTATATTTATATTGTACATACAAACATCAACACACATCATAATTACACAAATACGTAACATTATAACAAAAAGTAATATACACAATCAATATTAAACACACTAACACACATATAATATAAATTTATAAAAAAGAATTACACTTACAATTCACAAACATTTACTCTTTATTCTTAAAGTTAAAAATACATGCAATAAAGATGTGCAAAATTTTAAGTCAAGGTGTGCAAAAAAATATTTTTAAAAATAAATTAAAGTATTAAGCTAACAAAAATATATATATATATATTTTATATATATTGTTTTTTCTTTTGAAGTCAATGAACCCCCTGAATATGCTTTAGTGCCGCTCTTGGCAAATCATGACTTAACTATACAAATTAAGCATAGTAATAAGGATATAACGCCCACATAAATATATAACAAATATACATTTTAAGGTGTTATTACTTCCACGACATTAAGAAGCTATAATCTTTATTAAGCAGTAGCCAAGTCAGTTTGGATTACAGCATAAAGGTGTGGTGGGACATTTTCCATCCACACTTGAAAACCTGTAACATGAATAGTATGTCTAGCAAGGTAATGGGATATAGAGTTTCCCTCTACGAGCATGAGAAAATCTAAGACAGTAGAAAGACTCTGCAAAAGTTTAACATCCTGTATTAAGAGACCAAAAGAGGCATGAGATGGAGAACCCTCTTTCAAAGAATTAATAACCAATTCGGAGTCCCCTTCTAGAATAGTTGAATCAATGCCTAGCTCACGAGCAAAATCCAAAGCTCTCACTGCTGCCATGGCTTCAACTTCAACAACAAAGTGAGGGAGAGCAATATTTTGAGAGAGTGAAGCAGTAACCAAACCCCCCATGGCCTTTGATTACCACCCCAATCCCGACTCTATCTTTATTTCTAAAAACTGCTCCATCAAAGTTTATTTTCAAGCTATTTGCCTAAGGCAAATTCCATTGATCTCTCGGTTCAAGATAAATCTATGTATTTCTAGTGCAATTGATGTTTAACCCTTTACTTGGTTCAAGAATGTGGATATCCTCTTAGTAAGAGCGTTCAAAGAAAAAGTGAATTTTAAATTAAAATCTATAGGCACAGTTTGAACGGAGGAAGAACAGAAGGAAGTAAAATAAAGTTGGTCAGAAACTAAATTTGGTGGAAAGAAATTCAATATAGAAAATTGGGGATGGGAGATATTTTATACAATTATGGATAATATTAATTCTCTTTTAGTAAATGGAGAAGATTAATTAAGGAGAAGATATCGTTTGGCAGCATCTGAAAAAGGGTAACGATTTGCTCCATATTGACTTATCAACTTATCAAGGGTGCCTTCTACTCAAAAAACAAAACAAAACAAAACAAAACAAAAAAAAAAAAAAAAAACTTATCAAAGGACTCATCTTCTCTAACTCAGCCATATCAATGGGAAGAAGAAGAGATTTCTCTAGGGCCTCGGCTACGAGAGCCCCCTCGTCTCCTTGAGACTCTCGTATTGATGCGTTGTCCATTAGGGGCTGGTCATGGAGCATGGCAGCAGGCAGCCATGCTTGAGCCTGGGGCTGCTGGATGACCTTCTTGCCTTTCTTTTGATCACCGAGCTTCAACTGCTTTGGGGGTCTACGAGTCTTACCCTCCTCGGGCGAAGAATGAGATTTGCTCCCATCCATTGGATCCTTACCCTTAGAAAGCCTTTTCCTTTTCGGATCAGGAGACTCGGTAGAAGGGGCAGCTATTATAGGGGTGGAGGATGACCTGGTTTGCATGATTGGAATCTGGGGCTAAGGTGCTGGGGCTGGGATTGTAACTCCCTGGTACATCCTTCTTGGAACCACCTTCGAGCAGGTCAAGAAGATTGGTCTGGGGCTGTCTCTTTAAACCCATCTCGTCCTGGGTACCAACTCTTAAGGACTGAAGATCGGCTTCGGATAAGTGAGGATCCCCTAGGTCACCGGGAGGATCCTCGGGCTGATCAGCTAAGTCAAATACACTATACTCGTCCTCGGAGGAACTCAATTCAACCACCTCCCTTGCTTTCTTAGGCGGTCCTTTCTCGGCCACCGTTACTTGCTGGGATGAAGAGGGACCTGATAGCGGAATACCTTCCGGTATGTAAGACCCCCCAGTAAAAGAGAAACCGCTCTCCACCACGGTAATCTGCGTAAGCCGAGGATCACGAGCTCTAATTACGTGCTGCGGAACAGGGAATGACGTTTAAGCTGGGTCACACCCGAGGATTTTATGAGCAGCTCTGACTTGGTTGTCAGATTCGTTCAAGAAAAGTTCCGACCTGAGAACGGTCTCTAAATCCGCTTTATTGACCAGGTGGAAGTGACGTGCAAAGGCGTGTGGATCTGTGAAAAGAAAAGTGAAATTCTTATGATTAGTCAACCAAATTGAGTATACAGATATAAAACACAAAGGCACTGAAACCTAAATTATCTTGTACTTCGGACGCCCTACCTGGCTTCCCCTCTACGGTTGGGCAATGAAAGCCGTCGTGCCATTCTCCCGACACTATGAGGAAATCTTGGTTCAACCTCTTATTGGAGTCAGGAAGACACTGGATAAGACGAACCCTATCGTCCCTTGTCTTCATATAATACGTCTTACCCCTCAGGTGATGAAGGTTGTAACACCAATTAACATCATGGTGAGTCAATCTCAGCCCCATTTTTTCATTCAGGGTATCTACACACCCTAGTATCCTAAATACATTCACAGCGCATTGAGTAGGGCCAGGCGAAAATGCCTAAGGTAATTAAGGGTCACCGGCCTCATAGGGATTCTCATCCCTCCTTCTACAAAAGCGACTATTGGAATCACGACCTCACCCTCTCTCCTCTTAAGGTACCACTCTCCTTCTTCGCAGTATTTCAAGTTCACATTATTGGGTATTCCATAGTCAACAATGAATTCGTTCATCATCTCATCGGACTCGACCAACTCCTTAAACTTACCCATTCCCCAAAGACAACTAAAAGCTCTAAAAAAGAAAAGGAAGAGTGAAATCAAGGAAGTTTGGGGTCACTAGAAAAAGAAAACTTACAGAGGTATGACGATACTCTTCAGATAGTGTGCCAGTCGGACCAAGTTCAAACTATGTGCATCAATAATGATAAGCGCGAAAATGATGAAACCAGGCAAGTCAAACAGGTATTTATACTCTCCCTTAATTTCCCCAAATGAAACCGCTTGCTCATAAAGGCAGAAGATCATGCCGCTGAAGGTGGGAAACGTGGTGCCGCCAAAAATTTAATGTGGGCACCCATTAATTCTTGAAACGCTAAAAACGCGCATCGGGCAGTCAAGAAGCCGCCAGCATCAGCATAAACTAAAGTGAGGCCATTCGTCCAATGGATCCGCATGTATCAAAACCCTCCTCCCCGTTCGAGGGAACGTGCAGCAGAGTTTTGAGGGGCTATTGTGGCGTCCGTGGGCCTGATAGCCTCGGCCCATCATATAGCGGGCCCAAGGCCCATGCCGAGGAGCGCAAGCTATTTCTGAGGAGAAGGGGGAAGCCTATTCTCCTGGATCCACGCCGAGGATACCTTGTCCTCGGCCTGACAAAAGTGATTTCAGGGAGTGGCTAACCCCAAAGTAAGCTGTCACTCTCGCATTTAATGCACTCAACTAACCCTCCTGGCCGCATTAATGGGGAGGTAACCCCTTGGCAGGATAACGTTGGTCAGAGTGAGCCACTTGAGTACCGATAAGGCCTCTGATGGGATAGACGACCAGAAGAAAGGCGAATAGACAATCAACAGATGGAAGCAAGAGATAGGAAGATGAAAACTATAAAAGAAGAGCTAGTAAAGCCAAAGAGGGGGGGGGGGGAAGAGAGAGGCCTCCTCGGCCACAGGCCGAGGAGCATTCCCCCATTTGTAAGAAAACACTTAGCCATTTTTTAAGATAAGTTTGGGTATGGTGATCGACGACTAGCACCTAAGCCTGTCAGCCCACTCTCTATAAATGTATTGTTTGGGCTTGTTGGGCTGAAAACCCAACACTCAATTCAAATTGAGTCCTTACAATATATATTTACATTTTCTTTATATGTATTATTTATTCCATATTTGTATTTAGTGTCAAATGACATAACTTTAAGACATTAACTATACAACTGTGCATCCTTGACGTGATGGTCATTCTATGAGTATAAGTGCTTGTGAAGTGTGTTGTGTATATATATATATATATATATAAAGAAAAAAAATCTACAACTTTCAAATTTGAAATTTAAACTATACTTTGGAAGGGAAAAAAAAAAAATTCAAGAGGGGAATAAATTCAAATTGCTACAATGAGTTGGGTCATTAATGCCCAATGATTTTCTCTTGAATAAATTTAAATTTATCCATTTCTTTTAGAAGGAATTTAAACTTATCTTAATAGGGGTGTAATTGTTGAACCAACCAAATTAATATTTCAATGCTTTAATTAATTGAATTTTGTTTTAATTTGTTGGATTGGCATTGAATTAATTAATTTTGTTTTCCTTTACAATCCAAAGAAATAATGCTTACAATAATTCCCAAGTATTGTGGGTCAAATATTCTTGTAATTTTGTATTTGATATTTGAATAAAATTTCTTTCATAATTTCAGGTCTATTTTTATAAGGAAATAATCGAAAACCCAAAATAGCCCCCTAAAAAAGAAAAAAGGAAAAAAGAGAAAGATAGACCCAAAGCTTGACTTGAGAGATAATCCAAGACCCAATAGACCCGCCCACTAAAGCGATATTTTGGGTAGATTAAAAATAGGCGGATTTGGGTTTTATCAGGTTGAGATGCAGGTCATATCTGAAACTGACCTTACCCATAACCAGTCCCACTTTTTATATCTATTTTATGCCTAGAATGGTCATAAAGTTTTTTTAATCTAATTTTTGCATGTGAGTTTAGCTGTAGACTGTACTTTTACACTCTCCTTAAATGTAAATAAATGACTATTCTTTGAGGTTTTTATAAATACACATATGAAAAAGAGAAGTCTAGGTATTTTCTAACAGAATATATACATTTTTAAATATTTATATCCAAATTATGGACAAAATAGCATTCTCCTTATTTGAGATTTGTATAAATGATATTGTCCCCTTGAAATTTGTTAAAATGAGTAAGAATCTGTCTTTCTTAAAAAAATTATGTTAGGGAAGTAACATCTTGAGATAGCATAAACTTATCTATTGCATTTATAGAAATCTTAAAAGGGTAGAATATTATTTTCATAAATCATAAGAGATGTTATTGTAATTGACAAAAAAAAAAAAAAAAAAAGGAAAAAAAGAAAAGAAAAGAAAGAGTAAGGTTTAAGAAGGAAAAAGTAAAACTTTGTACAATTTCTTACATGTCATTCCTTAAATCTCTAATTAAATTCAAATATATGGTTCCCGTTGAATTTTATTGTCTTTTGAAAAAAAAAAATTTATTTGTGTTGCATAACCTTTATTCATCTTTTAGTCATGCATTTATATTTAACAAGAGAAATTATTTTAAGCCGAATTTAATAAGAGAAATTATAAGTAGCTTTGTCTTAAAAAAAAGGTAGCAATGTCTAGATTTTATCCTTAAGAAAAAAAATTGTAGAACTAGTACCAGAGTCTTTTAACAAACTTCCCACTTATAGCTAGTCTATTATACTATGTACTGGCTACATGTAGCATCCCTCTTACAACATGTAGGTTCCAGTGTAAACTTTCTTCATGATTTGATCTAGAGAGTATAGATAATTTGGGGAAGAATTGTTTGCCAAAATTTTCCCTATTAGATATATTGAGAAACTTATATTATACATTTTTTTTGGGAAGAGGAATCAATAGTAGTCTTTATTGATTAAATATCATTGTGTATAATTGGGAAGAGAAAAGAGAGGAATTATTCAAATTAAGAATAGGCTTCCTCTTTCTTTTTGGCAACACTAGCAAGAGTTAGAACAACTCTATTACATTTCAAAGGCACACTACAAAAGAAAAAGAATGAAAACTTTCACAAATTAAATTAATGTTTTCAAATATCCACGCAACCTCAAGAAGGCAAACTCTACTTAATTATCCATATTAGATTTTTTTTTTTTTTTTTGGGGGGGGGGGGGGGGAACTTATCCAGATTAGTTAGGCAAAGACTTATCTAATAGATCAGCAATCATGCAATGTGGGGTTCGAACTAACCACTAACAAGGATGAATGGTGTCAAGGGGCGTTAGGTGATGAATCTTGATGGTTGGGAGTTTACCATCAAAGTTTAAGGAATAGTCTTATCGTTGTTAATGATGTACTCATTTGTCCTAAGTCCTAGCTTGTTAGTCTTATTTAGAAAACCCAAATTTTTATGGGTTCTAGTTAACTCAACTGATAAAGTCTCTGATAATTGTATAAGAAATCTGGAGTTCAATCTCCGCTACACCAAAAACTGATTGGTGTCTTGGTCTATGATATCATCAGGAGTAGATGTAGACGACATAGGTTGAAACTCTCTCTCTCACCAAAAAAAAAAAAAAAAAACCCAACATTTTTTAAGGAAACATCATTGAAAGATAAGTTTCCAAAATTACCCAAACAAAGTTATAAAAAATTTCTATTTTTTAAATAAATGAATAAAATTATCAAAATTTTGAGATACGAATTTACCCGGTTGGAATGAACCTCTTTTGGATCTGTTTTTTTACAAACCAGGTGACATGATAGAAGTTAGGACCCTACAACAAATGAATGTTTCGTAGTTAGTGTTGGAATACTCTTTTCAATAAATTAAATAAAATAAATCAAACTTAAAAACATACTCCTAATACAGTACTAACTCTATTGGCTTGACTTCAAACACTAGTAGGTTAAAACCTAACAAACTCTAGTGTTACAAACATTATTAACATAATCAAACACTATTATGTTAGGTTATGTGTTACAATTAATAGAGTTTGTTAGGTTATGTGTTACAAACACTCTAATGTTGGGTTATGTGTTACAATTAACTCAATATGGATATTTATAGTAGGTTAAAACCTAAACTAATAACAATACTAGTTAGTAGTTATGGTTAATAGACTCGTAGGACAAGTATATTACTTGGCTTGTACATAAAGTAGGATTAGGATTGGAGCTATATATATTATTAGGCTGATATATCTCTAACAGAGAGAAACATTCATAAAATGACAAAATTTGGCTACAGACTTTGTTGTAGTTAATGGCTAAAACTCCACTCAATATCTTTTTATTGAATGTGATTTTGACAAATTCACAATTAGATTACATTTTCTTCTTATATCCTCTATATTTGTAAAATTTTCAAAAGATTAAAGATTAATAGTTATATCATCAATCAAATATTTAAATATCAAGTTTTTGGGCTAAAATTATTCGTAAAAAATAAATTTATAGGTCAAATAGTAAATAATATCCAATTAACATGAAATTTGACATACGTATTAAAAACATTAAAAATATCCAATTTAATGATTAAATTTTCATAATATGTAATCGTGTTAATTTGTTTAATAAAAATTGTAGCTATTAACTATAACCCGGTTTGTATCCAAACTATATCCTCAATAAGATAGAGCTTTTTAGAGTTTTGTTCTTTAATAAATAAGCGAGTGAGGTAAAGTGTACAATGTGATATGTACATCATTTTGTTATATATATTATTCTGAATCTTGAATTAAGATCTGGTGTAATAGTGCAACACTTCGCCTTAATGTGAGGGAGGAAGGCTTAAAAAAGTAAAGATGTAAAAAGGTGAAGGTTAAAAGGTTAATTTTATTTTTTGTTTGATCCAAGGGCTGAGATCAAAAGTGCTTTTAATCTCAACCCTTCAACGTGGTGCAATGACACTCAGTCCGCTAATCTTTCCTCTTTTGTTCTTTGTCTGTTCTCCTTACTTTTAAGAGTTGGATAAATGAGTCGGTCAAAAAAAGAGTTGGATAAACAAGTAAACAGATTAATCAACTCTGTTTGACTTAAACAATTCCTAAGGATTCTAACTTATTTGGTAATCCAATGGACGTGAGCTGTGCCACGAAGAGCACCTGAAAATTTTTCTTTACAATAAGAGTTCCTAAACCTTTTTGACTGAAATAGTCAACACAGCGCTTGCTACGAAGAAGCATCACAAGCAAATTATGTTAAACAAAACGCTCCCACGAGTGATCTTTGAAGCTTTTCAATATGTGGCAGATTAGAATAAATTTATAGAATAACAGCAATTTATTATTTCGAAACAGAGAATACAGAGTAGAAACCTGCACTTTTTGTTTCGAATTGAGTTTCTTAATGACATATATACAGGATTCCACTGACCTTGTCGAGAGGCCTCAAACCTTAAAGGTAAAAACATTTAAAACAAAACTCTAGGAGTAGAATAACTGGTTTTAAATTGGTTGGACTAACTTCACTGGATGATGATTATTCACATATGGTTTGCTGATGCCTTTACTAAAGGCTTGGAAGAGCTTTCACACATTAACATATTCTCTCCTTCTGGTAATTCTTCCACCAATCTTGATAATTTTTCCACAGCTTCTCCAGCACTTGGTCTCAAAGAAGGGTCTTCTTCTACACAAGCTCTTGCAAGATTGGCCAATGTGACAGCTGCTTCAAATGAATAATTCTCTCCCAATGCATTGTCCATCCATTCTCTTAGCTCATCTGCATCTTCTGACTGCAATATGGACTTGATTTTCTCTGAAAGCCATATACTCCCTTCTCCCTTATCATTTGGCCTTGCTATTGGCGTTTGACCTGATAAAACCTCTAGTAAAACCACCCCATAAGCAAAAATATCAATGCTTGGAGAAATTACACCTTGGTGAACATATTCAGGAGCCAAATAGCCTAGACTCCAAGAGGCTGGATTGGTTGAATAAAATTGAGGGTCTCCAATATCTTCTTCAATGTAACTTGCCATGCCGAAGTTCCCAATTTTGGCATTGAAGTCTTCGTCTAAGAAAATGTTCCGACTCTTAACATTTCTGTGAACATAGCTCGGGTTCATTACGTGGTGCATGTAGTGTAAGGCCATGGCTATATCAAGACAGATTCTCAGCCGCTGACTCCATGTCAAGAAACAATAACAAGAAGCAATGAATTGGTTTTTCATTGCCAAACCACCATGAAGCCAATCTTTCAAGGACCCATTTTTGGCATACTCAAAGACCAAAAACGAATCAGAATCAGGACCCTCACTCCAACACGTCCCCAGCAGCCTAAGTATGTTGGGGTGATTGTGAATTGCATCATGGAAGAGTCCAAGCTCAATCTTTGAGATTATATCTGGTTGCGTTTGCTTTATTGCCAGGTTCTTCCCATTGAGACGACCGTGATACACAGATCCCTCGATCTGATTACTTGAATTGAAGTCTTCAGTTGCTTTTCTCAGTTCCTCAACAGTATAAGTCTCGATTAGCATCTTACGTGATGTAGCTTCTACTGTCCTACCATCTAGAGGATCCTGAGACCCCTCAAATGAGACTTTCTTATCACTTGTGGTTCTTACACTGAGACCAAGCTGTTGCAACTCCACATCTACTACTCCCTTGCAGGAACTTTGTTTCTTCTTCTTTTTCTGTTGGATCACCACAAAGGCTACTGCAATACCAATGCTCACACAAACTACAACCCCACTGAGTGCAATATATAAAACAATCTTCCACATTTTGGACTTTTTCTTATGGGGACTAATTACTGGGATGCTAGTTGCTGGAAAATGTAAATTGGGTTCTCGAGGTTTTGCAAGAGGACCAAGAACAGACTCTGGTTCACCATTGATAGGAATCAGAAGAGATGTAAGAGGTATTAGGCTTTGAGGTCTAAAGGTATGTAAAGATTTGTTGTTTGCAAATATAATAGCTTCTGGAGTAGTATTGAACTTAATGGCCAAGTTAGAAATTGTATCACCTTCAATTACCGGATAAGACAGCAAAAGCCTCGTCTTTGGACTTGCTTCAGATGAAGAAGGACAGGCACATCTCAATGGGATCGCCAACTGAACTTTATCACCAAGACTCCATGGTGACACTCCAGGGTTCTTCTCTTGGATGGCTTTGCAGGTTGTCAAGCCCCCCAAAGATTCAGCAATACCATAAAAGCTCTCTCCTTTTGTGGTTGTTTTTGTTACTTCAGCCTGAAAGAAACCACCTTTGCACTTACAATCAATTGGAATCAACAAAGACTGATCTTTTGGAAGGTATTCTGTCTCTGCAGAAAATCCATTAGCTTTTGCAATCACGAAACGATTGATGCCCAAGTAAAAGCTCAGGTTGGAAAGAGATGAGAAGTAGGAATTGGTGCGAAGAATTACAAATGTCTCACACTGAACCTGTGAGGCATTTCCAATATTGCAGTGGTAGCCAGAAGCATCTGGAGATGTAATGTCACAACTTAGCAGGTTCTGTCCAAGTGCAGAGACAAATAGCCAAATGAATAAGACTAAAACTCTCAAGTGGAGCTTACTGATTAGAGCCATGCCTATGTAACACACTTCTTCAAAGAAAGGACGATTAAAAATAAAGAGCTTTCTCATTCCAAGAAAATGAATATTTTGGATCCATACAGAAATGGAGTTAAAAATAAGAGTTTCTCAAATTTGTTCCTGGACAGGATTCTTGGGTTTTACAAAGTTATCTTATATTTTTACTCAAATTCCAGCTGTTTGGTTAACCCCCTTTATCTTGGGCTTTATTTCATTCTCAAAGGGGTTGGCTATCTATCCCAAGTTTTCTTTGCCAGTAATCATTATCACCACTCTTAATTTACGTCAGAAGACTCATTGGGCTCAAATCCTGTCTTACATGCATCGACATGTGTTATAGCTAGTCCATTCCAATGTGTGATTAGACTTATCTCAACATATTGAATTTGGTGTACCGACATACTGTAGTTCATTGGCATATGTCTCATAGATGCAAATGGTACACATGCAGATATCACGTGCATATCATAAAATATTGAACCGGTTTTAATGTAAGAGCATTCAATTGTTTTAGGATCACGCCATTTATCATATCTGGATAATATGTGCGACTGCGACTGCGATCGGTAAATCATCATTTTTATATAGACTCTCTACCTTTTTTTTCATGAGTCACAATCACACGCGTTAAGATTATGGCACAAAAATTGTGTTCACAGACATGCATTTTTATTTAAAGTATTTGTCTATTAAGAACGAACTTCATGCTGGAGGTTAGGAGTCTAAGCAAACTGTGGTAATCTAGATTCTAGAGTTCAAGTAGATTTCCAAAATTTTGTTTATATTTTAGGGCTCTCATGGGGGCATGGAATGGCAAAACCATAGTAATTCGGTATATAAACCTTATCTGTTTACAGATACCATTCATTTGACATATGACAAACATTTTGCCTGATTTAGGCATAATAGGAACAAGTAAAATGGGCACTTTTATATATATATATATATAAATGCAGAAAGTAAGAATCCACCTCGATGATGCTTCTAACCACCACAATTTCAACTTTCAGATTTAGTGCGTCATTGTACATTTAGAAGATCAAAGAAAGTACCCTCGTTCAGGATATTGCAGATAGCAGTAAGAGCTTCAGATCTGCCTACATCATTCTCACATTCCTTATAAATAACTCAGTCTAGTTGTCCATGCAACTCATGATTCCATGACCAGAATTCCTTCATCTTATGAAAGAGCTTATGCACAAGTCAGAAAAATAATCCATGACAACTCTGCTCTATTTACCATGAAATTATTAAGTATATCCAATGTATTATACCTTCTACTTATATAAAGTCTGACTTTACGTATAAGTTTTCGCACATAAATTCACACTTATGTGAGAGAGATGAGCTGTAAAGAATAATTTCTCGCATTCATGGGGCAATCGATTCCTCTCAGACAATATGAGCATGACAGAACATATGTCAGTTGCATTCTAAGGTCCACTCATAAGAGGGCATAGTGCTTTCACGTACATACAATTTTATGCACATATAGATGTCATGTACAAGAAATAATAATTCCACGTCAACACCCTTTATCGCATTCTTTTTTCATAGCTATCTTATATCACAGATTGTGACTGGTTTTATAAATTATATTACTTTTACTTGAATTCACTACTTTTTCTCTACCGCTCACAATTTGCTACATCAGAATTATAACAAAGTTGTGACACAAAAGGATGTGGTTATAGACTTCTTTTCTTTTCTTTTCTTTTCTTTTAACCCAAAAGGCAAAGGATGAAAGCAAGAATGGCTGATTTGTCAAGCAGTATGGATAGATATGATATAGATTTTGGAAAATGTAGATAAGTGCGAAAAGATATGGACAATGGCCATACACAGTTGAAGAGACCTAATGCATGGCAAAGTTGGGGCATGAAAGAAAGGCTAGGGATTGATAGGTCACACTCGCCATGAATAAACTAAGTTGACAAGCACCAATAACTTTTAAAAGTACCAGCTACAGTCAATTGTTCCCACACAGTACAACTTCAATTCACATGTCATTTGTCCAAGGGATTACCTTTCTATCATATCTCTCAACTACCACCTAATATAACTAGATTGTAACAATTATATAATTATGGGTTTAATACATGAAACCAGTGCATTATGTATAAGAAAGGTGACAAAGAGGGCATGCGATACCCTTACCTTGAGCCCTCTCAATTAGAAAAATTCCTTGAGATTTGTGCTAAAAGTAACAGTTCTAAGTTGATTTTTAGTATTAAGAAAAAAAACAGTAATTAATCAAATAAATAGTAAAATAGAAGAACAGTGGCCTATTAAGTTTTTAAGCAAACCAGAAAGTTTGACGAAAGTGGGTACCATCATTTTAGGAGTCATTAGCTCATTGGCCAAAAGATTGGAGGATTCACTAGATTTTTCTTTCCCTATTGCACAAGTACCAAAAATTCTCTCTCTTAAAAGAAATTACTAAAATATTTTCCTTTATGCAAGTCTCTAAAAGAAATATCAAAGAGGAGAAAGAATGATTGTAATTTGCAGCATCCCATGACCGAAAGTAAAAGCATTTTTCTGAAAACGAAACCAGCATTAGGATTCAGTCCAATTAACCGAAAGTGGAAGATAATAATCCAAGAATGAGGTGAGTCCATTAAAACTCAGTGGATAAAAATAATGACAAAAGGGAAAATATTTCTGTTTTTTTATAGTTAGAAAATGGGAAGGGTGAGGTGGAATTTGTGACTTATAACTTGACTTGTAAGTTATAACTATTCATTCCTCCTCTATCTTGCATCAATGGTATTTTTGCCCTTGTGAATCTATCTTTTAAATAAGTCTCGAATCTTGGATTACATGCATGTGATAACACATGCTAACCACCTATGTTAGTTACCAGACATTTTTTTTTCTAACTTTTACAAACACAATTTTTGGAGTTTGGAGCATGCCTTTGCTAAGACATGAATATATTTTTCTCATGTCGAGGATGCTCCAAAAAATCTCTTATGATTGGAGCCAAAGCATGGAAACCTAGAAATAGTGTACCATGTGATCAATCCTCATTCCTCTCAAAACATCTAGATCCAATGATCCATCAACTAGATGAAGGCAATGCGACACTGGGGCAGAAGCAAAGCAAAGGAATATATTATTTGGTGTTAAACTAATTGTATATATTCAAAAGAGGAAAGTGTTGGGTCCCAAATAATATTATCAACAATATTAGCAATCCAAAAAAAAAAATCAACCAACAAGTAAATTTTACGTGAAAAATCCTTTTTCTTGAAGGGAAAAAACCACGAGACAAACTCCAAATAATTTCATTATTATCAAATCAATTATAATAATTCTTGTGTATGTCTCACGGCTAAAGAAAAATCTCTCTTATTTTTCTTTGCCCTCACACACACACTAATTATCTCTTTCAAAGATGGCAACTCTTTGCTCTCTTCTCCTTTGCTATCTTCTCGAAGGCGGTAACCCTTTGCTCTCTTCTCTTTAGCTATCTTCTTGAAGTCAGCAATACCGTGCTTTCTCCCTCCTCTTGCGTTCCTCCCAAGCGGAAATCTCTTTTCTCTCTCTTGGTTTCACGCTCTATTTTCCCTCTCTCCTAGGGAGAACCCTTAGGCCAAAGCCATCAAATTCTTTGTAGTATTGTCTATTTATAAGACTCTTTTACTATTCTCTCTTGGATTAAGAATACATTACCTCTTTAACATGGAATAGACTTCCTTCCACACCAAGGAGTACTCTTTCCTTCTACAATAAGGAAACCAAATTAATTTTTCCTTATTCAACTAGGAAACCTAATACTTTCCAAGTCACAATTGAAATTTCATGCAATTTCCCAACAGAAAGGAAAAAGAGTGAGATTTGGACAGATCTAGGTAAGAAACATCAGATCAAGATCCATCCATTTAAAAAAGTTATAAACTTCCATGCATGTGATGTGCCACAATCTTGTAGGTCGCATATTCCAATGCATATGCTCAAGAAAAAATTGACATTGTGTGGAACATATTCCTGTTTCTGCGCTTCAAAAAATGGGATTTTAAAACCGAGTGTTCTAAGTCATGCATCAGAAGAAGGAAAAAAAAGGTGCTGTTGTGGTAGACATTAGACAAATTGGGTAAGAGTGTCTTAAACCAAGATACATTTGCACCAGTTTCGAAAATTTGCAAGATTATTCAATTATCGACAAATTGAGAATGTTAAAGAATGAATCTGTCAAGAAAGAAGCAGCAAACAAGGTACAATGCAAACTCATGTTTAAGGGTGCATATGAGGTCAATCATCCAGGTGCTCTAAAGCCTGTACAAAGCTTCTGTTGCATTCACAGAAAAGCTAATCTATAATAGGGGAAACAAACATGTCAATTCGAATAATTAAATTTTCCCTCATTTGTATGCGACAGTGACATTTATAACCTAGCAATTTGTTCCTTTTGTGACAAGGAAACAATCTGGCAGATTCTAATCAGAATAATATATAGCAAGTGACAATATCTTGCCTAGTGACAATATCCTGCCTTGGGTCCACATTAGGGAGAGAAGTTCAGCAAAATAATTGGGATACATGTTAAGCTTATTTTTGTCACTTCACAACTCTTAATTTTATGGGTAAATCAAAAATTTTGAATTGAGCCAACAAACCAAATTGATATAGCGTTACAACAAAATGGCACACCCCGATAGGTTTAACCGTTTAAGACAAAGCACAACCCAGAGATTAGAGGAAACAGAAAATGGTTATACAATTCGGGAAGACAATACTGCTAAACACATCAAAGAACTAGAGCCAGAATCCAAGACAGATAAGGAAAAATGCGTTTGATAATGATTATTATCTATTTCTTCAAAATATAGGCAGATACTAATTTAAAGGGAAAATGGCTTGCCATGAAGGCAAATACATTTGATAGCATCCAGCCAGTGAAATCATCTTAACTAAACAGGTAAACCATAGCTTCCAGGTGCTAGCTAGAGTAGGATCCATATACATAACAGGATATGATGGGAGCAAAAAAACAAGGCTAAAGATGTACAAAGGAATCATAAAGCCAGTGATTCATTATCTGTTTTACAGAAGTCCCGTTTAGTTGAGCAGTGACAAAGTCGTCATGTGCCAGAACAATTTATTAGAGTGATGGTACTTGAGGGCCGAAGACAAAAGCTGTAAATTAAATAAATGGTATTGTCCTATAAATTTATTCCCAAAATGTTTGCAAGTGTCGCTTATTACACTTTAGAAAGTACGGGCCTTGTTGCAATTTTAATTCATCAAACAGATAAGTAATGTACACACAGTAAATAAGTTTAATACAATCCAATCATGATGTATTTGGCTTGTACCATGTCAATTGTTTTGCTGGGCTCCCTGTACACTCTTCCTCAGGAGGGATATTACTTGGCCTGGCTCAGAAGCTCCAAATACTGAACTTCCTGCAACAATGCAGTTTGCCCCTGCTGAAGCTGCCACATCAATGGTCGAAGGCCCTAAACCACCATCAACCTGCAAAATAAAGCATATTTTTCAATTAGTTGTCGCTTCCCACATGCACAGAGACCAATGCTTTTCTATAATAGGAGAGGGTGTCTCAAGAGACCACTTTCTAGAGTATGTGGGACCCACACATGCTGTGACTGTAAGAGAGAAATTTCATGAGACCATCTCATAAGATACTTTTTCCTATGATAGAGCCATTTTTTACCTTCCAAAATCCAAGGGATTTTAAAAAGAAAAAATGTAATGAGGGTGTCCAGAGATCTCCAAGTACCTGACCATTCCCCTAAATGTGTGTAGTTCCCTGTCCCACAAACCAAGTAATTTAAGCAAATAATCCCTTGGGTAGCCTCAAAATGTTGACTAGAGGTTTTGAACACAAAACTGCATAGATCTCATGAGGCCTTAGGAAAAATCACTAGGCCAACCCCTTGGGGTT
This sequence comes from Quercus suber, assembly GCF_002906115.3. Classification (NCBI taxonomy): domain Eukaryota; kingdom Viridiplantae; phylum Streptophyta; class Magnoliopsida; order Fagales; family Fagaceae; genus Quercus; species Quercus suber. Next base: position 1,138,739 of record NW_027069590.1, on the reverse strand, counting down.
AAATCCAAGTGACTTAACATATGTGGAAAACAGGAGGTGGGATAGAATCAATTAAAAAAGACATGAAAAAAAGGAGATGGAAGATTTAAAATTCACTAAGGAACCCACAAGTAATGCAAGACAGCTACAGAGTGAAATCTAGAGAAACATAGAGAAGGCTAAAACCATTTTTAAGAATGAATCAAACATAACATCTAGGAAACTGTTTAAAAATGTAATCCACAGGAAAATAATGTGTCCAGTACTACCAGAATGTCTATACAAGTTTCAAAAAAAATGCTCCCAAAATAATAAAATTTTAGAGTTTCTAGCATTACCTAACATTCCTCAGTAGAACAACGTGTATGTAGTATACAGTTGAAGTTAGTTAAGGGTTTCAATGTTGACTTTTTTATATTTTTTTTAAGGAATTATTACTGATTAGCTGTTTTCTATTTATTTATAATTAAGTGAGCGGGTTGGGTTGTAGCGGGTTGGCAATGTTTCAATCTGTTACCTAATCCAATCTGCTATTTTGAGGGGTCTAACCTGCCCAAGCCAAACCGCCTAACTTAATGACCTGCATGGGGAAGGCGGGTCAAGCGGGTTGGCAGGTCAAGCAGATATTCTGCACATCCCTAATCTACAGTCATACTCTCTATTACTTCCTTAATTGTCATGTCCTTTTTTATTACTTCTACCAATATGATTTTTGGTCTTCCTCTAGCTTTTTTCATTCCCTCAACTTGGATCAACTTGCTCTTTCTTACTGGTGCATTAATCACTCTCCTTTGAACATGACCAAACCATCTTAAGTGACTCTCCCTCATCTATTCATTAGCAGGGGCTACGGGCTACCCTTATCTTTAAGCAAGTTTCTTCATTTCGAATCTTATCTTTTCGTGTACTTCCACTTATTCATCTTAACATTCTCATTTCAGTTACACTTATTTTATGAATATGCTGCTACTTAACAGCCCAACATAGACAACACAATATGCAACATGAAAATAACATTACCACAAAACGGTAACAAGAAATTACCAATAAATTCAAGAAGATGAACAATACACGATTTGCTAGCAGAAAGTTATAAGTCGAAAGTAAGAGATTGACTCACCTCTATATCAAGTGATGGGTACTTCTTTCTTAGCACCCGAACCTGGATAAAGAAAACCAAAGAGAGAGAGAGTCATGGGAATGAACAAGATATGCTAGTCACAAGAGGAACTAAAAAAAAATGTAACAGAACCTTTTCCATCGTCTCTGGCATGAACTTTTGTCCGCCAAACCCAGGTTCTACAGTCATTACAAGGACCATTTCCACAGGATTTTCCCCTTCAACCTGTGGGTTAAGGGAAAAAAGGTTGAACATCTTATCAATTTTAAAATCCTCTAAAATAAATATGTTACTAATATTCAATATAGACAGAATACCAGGAAACCTTATATCATTTGGTTAAGGTAAGGTTGGATGTGGTTGTGTTTAGATTATTCCAAACAATATAAAATCCAGCTACACAATCTGAGAGCATGAGAATCACAGGAAGGCATACCAGTGGATAAACTTCTTCAATAGGCGTCCCAGGTTTTAATGCCACCCCAGGCCTCATGCCCTTTGCCTTAATTTTTTGGACTAGTTCTTGCCAATTTTCTGCAAAAAGTACCATAAGACTCCTTTAAAGAAAATAACTAAATAGAAAAAAACACCCGGGGGTGGAGGAAGGCAACATGGCAGACGTTAAAACCCACCTTTGGAGACCTCAACATGAAACGTAAAACCAGAAGCACCAGCTTTTCCCATAGGATCAACATAATCAAGAGGATTTGTGACCATGAGGTGGCAATCAAGATAGGCGCTGTAAGAAATGAAAATAAACACCTCACCTAGTTATACGAGTAAACCAGTGGCCAAGAAAATTTGATGTTAAAAAGATTTAAAGTGAAGGCTAAAAGAAGTTTTACGTTGTGTGTTTTCTCAAACTTTCAATGACTGGAGCACCAATGGTCAGATTTGGGACGAAGTGCCTGCAAGAGCAAAAAAAACTTAAATAATAATAATGTTGAGCAATTCACCAGTTCCAAATAGGAAATGACTAGAGAATATTAATAAACATCATTTCTTGTGTCTTATCAGCAAGTATGCAATCATCATTTGTAACAACTACCAGTTAGCACAATTTGATCTAACCGTCCAAGTTAGCACTACAATAACTACAACAAAGCCTTAATCCCAAGTTAGCACTAACAATACTGAAATCCAAGAAATGCATACTGACAGCAAGTGAAATCACTTGGAACTATCTTCCTTCAATCAGGCCAGACAGCTCCTTTGCTGTTAAAAAAGGCCAAGTGCCCACCCAAAATTTGCACTGTTTATTGAAAATTTAGAACAAAAATGGCCTAAACTCATAATTTTGCTAAAGGAACTTCTTCATGCCCTGAGCCACAATCCTATCCCATGTTACATCTCTGTCTTTCTCAAAATCCAATACCCTCTTGATTTCAGCATGTAGAGAACCCCCATTCTCCCTACAATTTACAATATAGCATTCACATAATTCACAATCACAGCCACCAAAGTTGACACTTCTTTTTCATTGATAAATGATAACCAGACCTTTTATTTTACAAAAAGACTATTGCATACAAACGGTTATTTAAGCATGCCCAATAATTTATTACTAAAATTTTTTTAACAAATTATTGGCAGCTTACACACTTGATGGGTCTTGAACACAACTCTACTTTGCTCTTTCAAAGGGTGGAGGCACCATTTGAACTTGAGCTCATTGGAAAACAGAATAACATTTTGAAGGAAATCAACTACTTCGAAATCATTGTATAAATATTTAAGACACATGCACTTAAGAAAACTCTTTTCTATTTATAAAAAAGAAAAAAAATCTAGTTGAACTCTCTCTAACTAAAACAAACACCTCAGGTCCTCCTATGGTATCTAATACATTTGGGGGGTTATGTAACACACAAAAATCCTAACCATCCATTGGAATATAGCCAGTTTTATTGGTTGAGATTATAACAACAATTGAAATGAATGTCCAGAACATTGGGAATCAAATAATATACATTTATCCTTATTTCTAACTTGTCTACATTTATATCCTCTCATCATATTCAGTACCTTAAAAATAGAAATAATCAAAACAAAAGAAACGTAATGCCAAACCGAAAAGTAGGATGAAGCGAATTCGATTGCAAGCATAACAGGGAATGAGAAAAGCAGCCAAACCTACCCATCCTGCAAAAGCAAACTAGAAATCAGTTAAAAGTAATAAAATTTCAAAGTATAGATTGATAAACATGGTAGTAAAAGTACCATGATGTCCATGTGGAGCCAATCGGCGCCTAGACTGAGCATGCGCTTAGCCTCGGAAGCCAAATTGGCGAAGTCCGATGATAGCATCGACGGTGCTATTTTCGCCGCTACACCCATTTCAGGATTCGGCAACCTGGTACGGCGATGAGAGAGAAACAGAGGAGTGTGAGGGGATCGGATCGGAGGAGGTTGGTTTTTCACTTCTTCTCTTTGTCGTTAAACGAAGATTCGAGAACGTGTGTGTGACTTTGGTTTCAAATTGAACTTTCGTTGTCCCGAATTCAAAAGAAGCTGCCTTGAACCTGCGAAACCAAAACGCGGTTTCAAGAACGCAAATGCTTGTTTTGACCAAAAACGCGCGTTTAATTAGAATAACCGAGATTTGTTGGTGGTGAGAGAGTGGGGGTTGGTGAGAAAAGAGTTTGGTCCGACTTGTATATAAAGCGGTGTCGTTTCGCAGGTTTTTAACTTTTTACTTTTTACTTCTTCTTTTTTTTTTTTGGTTTTTTCGACCTTGTAATTTTTGACGGCCGGTGGTTGCTTACCTAACGGCTCACCAAACAAGTATTACTCTTTATTTGTATATATAAAAAAAAAAAGTATTACTCTTTAATTTTTTTTTTTTTAAGTTTTATTAAGGTGATTTTTTACCATTATTAATAAACTATTTTAGAAAATTTTTAACACTACTTTTATGAAAAATATAAATAACTGCTAAAATAAATTTTTTTTTACATTAAAAATTTCTTAAAATAGTTTTTAAATCAATGCCCTTAGATTATTCATTAACACCTCAAAAAAAAAATTAATAACAATTTAATAACTTGGTTTCCTTAACTTATAAAAAAAAAAAAGAACTTGTTTCCTTAAAACCAATTTGAAACTACACCAAAAATCAAGATTTCACATTATGCATTTATTCAGATTAAATAAAGATCTCACCACCTAAGATCTACCTAGAACTCTAGACTTCACTACCTAAGGGTACTTGGAAGTTGGAATCACTGCCAAGCTTGGAGAACCATCTTTTTTTTCCATTCCTAGAGCCTCTTTTTAATGGACTCAAGGGATTACATTGAAGTATTGAACCAAAATTACATCCTATAAAATCCTCAACAACATTAAATACCAAAGTTGAAGAAGAAAACAAGTTTAAACTCAAAAATTAAATTTGGGAAAACATTTAAAAAAAAAAACAACTTTAGTAACTTAAATAGATTATGCTTCTTGCATCAATCCAACTTATGAGAAAAAAAATTAAGAAGCAAAAGGAACCTAAACTGCAGTGGCAAAACCTAAAAAACCTAAACCCAACTCCCCCTGCAGAGTGGATATGTTTACCACCTTAACCAAGATGGAAGGATATACACATATACATCTCCAAAGCTCGCGAGACCATCAAATTCGTTGCTCGCTGTTGTTGGACCTACGACCTACGATATGGCATGTATCTATGGTCCTTTGCCACATTCTTCTTTCTCCTTTTCTCAATAAAGGTGCCAAGCTTGCCAGATGCCTGACCAAAAAAAAAAAAAAATTAGTAAACTAAAACCAGTTGTGGTTCATAACAAGAAGTGAAAAATGTACCTTGAGATATTCATATTTTTCGATAAGCCTTTGCTTCCAGATTGTACCTGCAAAAAACAGACAAAGTCAAATTCAATAGACCACTGGTAGGCTTGTCTATTCGTTTTAGTGCGCTCCATTAGCACATCATCTTAGAAGTGTTAACATGAATAAAAAAAAAAAAAAAAAAACATTCATGTGGTAGTTCAACATGGAAGTAACTAAGCACAACTACATATTTTCTCTCCACCTACTATATGAATTATTGCCTCAGAAAACAGAACTTATTCATTTGGCACAGCTTAGTACCATCACCAACCCCAAAGCCACCACTAACACTTCCAAAACCAAATACAAAATGTTTCAACAATAAACATCTCAACCACCACCATATCTCCAGCGCAATGCCCCACACTGCCACTAAAATACCATCATCAGCACCAACACTACTCAACCCATGCTCACATCACATGCATTTTCATCTAACTATTTATTTCTCAGCAATAAAGAAGAGAAGAGTTCAGATTAACCAGTCTGAGCACTTTGATTCACAAGCTTGAATTATCAACTTACGCCAATGGCTGTGATCATAGGACTAAGCTCCATGTAATCTAAGGTTAAGTGTTTGGGGTTTATTTAATTCTGCATTTCCAGATGTCCATCGGTCCTGTTTTAACAAAGCTAATACTAAGAGATCATCACTTTAATAAGATTGCAATTAATTTGCTTCTCTTCCATATGGGACATTAGTTCAGGACAGAATCTGGAAATAAATAAATAAGAAATAAAAAAGAACAAAGCAAACCTAGTTTTTTAGTATGAATTGATAGGATTAGCCTAAAATAGGGTTATCATTAATAATTTAAAGAGTTTTAGGGTTTTGTCATCTTATAGATGGAAGATTATGAGGTTCTTGTAACATCTTGACTTTTATTATCAATTAAAACAAAAACAAAACAAAAAAAGAGTTGCTTTTGGGTTAAAACTTAAAAGTTCTCTTAAGAACTTGGGGTTTGTTTGAGTAAGAACCCAAAAAGAGGTTTTTCCCCTATTTCCTTGTAAGAAACTAAGGCTTCAATGTACAATAAAATTGAATCCTTGTCCCATTGCACTCCTGATTGCATTAGATATCCTTTCAAGAAGCTTAGACACACACACACATATATATTTATAGAGAGAGAGAGAGAGAGAGAGAGAGAGAGAGAGAGAGAGAGAGATGGAGAAGGATGACTATACTTTTTGAGAGATAAAATGGTCGTTTCCCTTTCTTTGCTGCTTCTCTTTGTTTCTTCTTATGCTCAGCCAGAATTGCTGCATCAATATGCTGAACCGACTCAGACTTCAACTGCTTATCCTGAAAAGACAGGTGGTCCACAGGGCCACAGGAAGAAAATCAATATTTAAATGCACAATATTTTTAGAGAGAAAAAAAAATGGAGGAATTATAAAGTTGTGAAATGAAAAACCATAATCAGTGGAACATTTTTTTTCCTGAAAGGGCCAGCACTTACAATCCAAGCGATGTTTTTGTTTAATTCATCAATGATTTCTGCATCATTTGATTTTGCTAATTGCTTCTGCGGTTTCTGTTATATCCAAAAAGAGAAATTTACACATAAGGATAAGAAATTGAAATCAAAATTCACATACTTCATAAATTCAAAATCTTACCTCTCTTTCAGCACATGATGAACAGAAAGAAAATATTAGTAAATGCACTAACAGTTGTAGGGGACAAATGGAAATTTAAAGGAATAAATAACATGGTGAGATAAATGACAGGCCAATGATCTTTAGTTCAAAGGGCACTCCACCACCCATAAAAATGCGGTATGATCATAGGATCAAGCACTATGGAATGAGTTACTTATCAAAAAACATGATGAGATAAATAACTAGAATTTACCTATAAAAAAAAAAAAAAAAAGATAAATAACTAGAATCAGAGTTACATATTTTCCAAAAGGGTTAGGCACTTACCATCCAAACTATGCTGTGTTTAAATCTGTTGACGGCATATGGATCCTTGGATTTGTCTAATTTCTTCTGTTCTTCCTGTTACACCGAAAATAAAGTTTCACAGATGAGTAATTAACAAGAAGCAGAACAAATTAAAAGAAAGTTTCATATTCATCACAAATATAAAAGATTACCTTTATTTCATCAGGAAGATATTTCTTAAACAGAAAATTATATTTGCTCCTAAACCTGTAAGATCCAATATATATTATCCACACAACAAAAGTGCTTACAAAGAAATGTTAAAGAAAAAATTGGATAATGTAGATTTCCATTTTAGATAAAAATAATCTAGTGCTGGGAAGAAGACAACCAGCACACAAATGATCTACAATATTTTCTTTATTGGTAACTACACAAATAACCAAGGGGTCTTGAACACACGAACTCCACCTTGCTCGTACAAGGGGAGAAGGTGTCCTTTGCATAAGAGCTCATTGGCATGATCTACAATAAAAAATTAGCAAGTACTGAAAACCTCACATCAGAAAATATTTGATTAGAGCCTTGTCACTGAATTGCCCGCAATTGGGGGGAGAAGAAGGATGAAATAACACGGATTACTTGACCCAAAAAAAGAAGAAGAAAGAAACCAAAAAGACAAACACACAGAGAGGGTACTGCTTATCATCAAATGTACCAGTACCACAAAAAGATTCAAAACGGGGGTCACGTACAACTTAAAAGACAATGAAATATCAATGTCATCTGGCATACATCCATGTAAAAGAGCATATATAAACATAACTAAACATAACTACTAATTTACCAAAAGATGTTTATTTGGAACATGAGATGTTACGTACATCTTATATTCCAAGACTACAAATTTTACCAGTCCCGTCATAGCAATAAGGAGAGTAAGACACTTTATAGAAACACAAACTAGTAAAAGTCAAAGGCTTTGTAGCTAAATTGACACCTCCTCATACACAAAGTGCTTGGGAGTTTAGGGGAGAAAGGGTTCGAACTGCTTGTAATTATTTCTCAAAAAAAAAAAATCTAGTAAAATATGTATCCTTACGGGCATGCTAAAAAGTAAGCATTTTTTTTATAACAAAATACTTCATTAAATAAATGATAAAAGAGGCAACCCATGTACACAAGATGTGTCTCTCAAACATATTAGAAAAAGAAAGACCAACAATAAGCACAAAACAAACAACTATCAAGCATCTCAAGCATATTAGCAAAAGAAAATAAAGAGGAAGCATTCATCCACTTAAATAAAGATTTGAGGAAGGAAAGCTTGAGATCTGGACTAGATTTTTCACGTCCTTCAAAGGTCCTAGCATTTCTCTCCACCAAAGACACCACATGATACAGTGAGGGATCACATTCCAAATCACACTACCGCTTCTACCAAACCTGCCTTGCCAACTAGCTAAAAGCTCCAGCAAAACCCTTGGCATAACCCACAAGACCCCAGACGAAATGAACACCATAATCTAAAGCTCTTGAGCAATGAGCATTAGACTCCAGGCATAAAAAAATCCAGGAACAATGCTACTCATTGGCAACCTACTAGTTATTTAGGTATTTACAATCTTGGGATAAACATAGATCAATGGCGGACGTACCTTATATGCCCTGCTGCTGCTAGCTGAATCTTTACCATTGACACAAACTTATTTTACAAAGGATAAAAACTAGAATCCCTAAAAGCATTTGATTCTAATTAATTAGAAATCCATAGCCAATTTGTCATTTAAGAAACGTTCTATTGAGGTCCTGTTTGCTCGTCAGATCTCACAGGTGAGTCTATAAAGCCTCAAATTCAAGCATAGACAGACACCAGCTACTTACTTTGAAATCTTATACTTTTCCATTCTTTTTTCCCAAGAGTACTTAATAGAACAATATCCAATTTACAAAACCCATAAATTATAAAGAAAAAGAAATCTCAATCATACAATTCCAATCCAATAAACAAATACAGAAAATTGAACACTACCTCAACAATAGCCACTATAAAACAACCAACAAAAATATTTCACAAAAACAACATTAACTCAATCAAACTTACCCTCTTAGGAATTTGTACCACCTCTCTCTTCCTTCCAACCGGCTTCTTGCAACTCGCCTTCATCGGCCTTTACACAATTCCAACAATAAGCTACTAATTCCACACACTACTTAAAAAATGACCAAAACAACATAGCAAAATAAAAATTTAACCAAGCCACAAGCAAATCATTACCTATTCTTGTTTGCCAGCTCGGATTTCTTTTCTTGATTCCGCTTTTTATAGACCCAATGTGACCCATCTGAACGCACTTTTTACAATTGTTTGAATGTCACATCCACCAGCTCACACTCTATCTCCTCTTCCTCCTATTTCTTTTTTTTTTTTTTAAATCGTTTAAAAGGAACATATTAAAAAACAAAAATTTTCAATAATTGAACTTAAAACAATTTAAATTAGAAATTTGAAAACTTTTGTGTGGGTTACTGTTACTCACATCTTCCAAAGATGACAATTCATGTTCATCTCTATCCTCCTATTATTCAAAAAAGAAAACTCAAAATTTTTTAACATTCAAAGCATTATTAATGAAAACTTTTCTAAATTTTTAAAAAATAATTGAACTTATTTTTAAGAAGTAAAATAAATTGGACTACTGACAAAATAATTATATAAAAATGTGCAGGTGTTTAGGGTTTCTCACATGTTCAAAAGAGGACAATTCGTATTCATCACTGTCCTTGAACTTTGTTTTGGTTGAATTGAAAACCGGGTAATCGGTTTTCTTCATTGCTAACCTCTGAACCAAACAGGTTTGTTTGCCCTAAAAGTTAAACAAAACTTGATGTTCATTGTTCAATGAAATTATCATTTTTTTTAATTTTTATAATGATAAAGGTAAAAATTTGATTGTGACATTATTGTATAATATGAGTGAAATAAAAATCTAACACCACAAGCATACACAATGTTCCAAATAAACAACATAACACAAATAACAATGTTTCCAACCACTTTCCTGAATGATAAGTTGCTTTTTTAACAATTAACAACACAGGCATGCTCAATCTTCTAAACCTAGCATACTCAATCATTCAGGATTTCATTGAACTAAGGACAAAGATTACAACCCAAGACTAAACTGGCTCCAGGGCTGGGAGCCAGCTAATCCAAACCAACAGAATACAAATGAAGAGTCTAAACAAACTCAACTTCAGACACAAGTTCAAATACTGCACTACAGAACAACAACACAGTCAAATTCATCCAAGTATACCCCAATTTGCACAGAAAATTTTGCTATGGATGGAGTTGTCCACCTAATGATGAACAATCCCAACAAAACTCTAAAACCTATTTTCATTTTTTGTTAAATTTTCTTGCCTCCTGAGCATGAAAATAAACTGTTTAGCCTGTTAAAGGTGAATAGTCCTTGAATTACTTAGTAACTAGTTTTAGCAGGTGAGGTTAGTTGCACGTAAGAATTTGATTAACAGTGAATATTGTTATCTAGATGTGTAACTAATATGAGTAAAGTTCTCACATGTCATAAAATATATTTTTATATATATATTTTGGTTACGTTTTCTCAAAAACCACACCTAACCATGAACAAACCCAACAAAAGAGCAAACATAGGCCAATGGGTTGTATTGAAACTGTTGGGAAAGGCTTATTCTAATCAACAATAAATCCTTGATATTATATTAATTTCTCTATTGCGCAAGTCATGTTCATATAAATATATAATAATAAAAAAAAGGTAAGCTTCAAATTGACGAGCCTAAATTATTCCAGAATCTAGAAAATATAAACAACACACAAAACGAAAAAAGAGTGTGTGTGTGTGTCAACTGTCAATAATAATAATAATAATAATTAATAAGAAGTAAAAGAAGTAGCTCACTTGTGATGACCGCGGGCGAAAAGCTAGAGTAATTGCCAAGCGCTGTGTCTCTTTCTGTGTGTCTCTTCCTTTGGATTTTTAGCGCTTAAGTAACGGGCGAGGAACCAATTCAGAAAAACACATAGGGAGGTCTAGCGGGTGTTTAGTACATGTAATTAGAAATATGTGTTTTGTTGGTTGAAAAAGTGCGTGAAAATATATATGGATAAAAAAGTATGTGAAAATACATATAATATTATTTAAAAACTGAAAATATGTATTTGAGTTGCCATGTCAAACGGTGCCCTAGCCTCTAGATCATTTGACTGGGTTCAGGTGGGAACCAAGTGATAAATGAAACAAACTATTTATAGACAGCTCAAGTTCAGCTTGGATTGTGCTGTGTTTAAAGTCAAGCTCAAATGTAAAAATGTAATTGTAAACATAAAGACTTGATTTAATTATAATATAATATTATAGTTTTATATGTATATTTGACTAAAAGTGTACTTATATAGACTTGTAAATGGATTGTGTAAATCAGAAACTAAGTTTATAAAAAAAAATTCATATAAGATTCTCAAAAAAAAAATTCATATAATATCAAATTTGTATATGTAGTTTGTAGATAATATAAACGATTCATTTATAGTATAATTCATAAATTTGTGAAATGATAAGAAATTTTAGTCATGGTTTTACTATATATAGAAAAAGAATAAGTTTTTTTTTTTTTAGAATACTAAGTATTTTTAACACACACGCATGTAGCTCATAAACAAACTCAAGCTTATTTAAAAAATAAATAAAATAAAATAAAATAAACCAATCTTAAACATGTGATCTTGTTTGGTAATAAGCTCTGGCTTGGCTCGTGTTCAAAATAAAATTAAATAACGAAATCTGAACTTTTAATACTCGGCTCAACTTGTTTACAGTTTCATTTGGAATTAAAAGTCTTGAATTAGAGTTAGAACAAAACATACGATCTTTGTCCAAGAACCTCTTCTTATTTTCTTTTCTTTTTCAAATTCTATAGTTACAACTTACACTAAGATAAGGGGATTTTAACTATTGATATTTCTGTCAAAAATATCAGGGGTGCTAGTTGAGCTACAAGACTCTTAACAAAGTCCAAGAATCTTAAGATAATATACATTAGAAAAAGTTTAGCTTTGAATTGGTTTGGAGACCATCTATGTATAGTTTTTAATCACATAACTTTTTTAACAAATGATAGTCTTATAAACCACCATATAGTGAGTTGCAGGAGATAACTCAAAACTAGTTTAGAGCTAAACTTTGTTGATATATATTTAGACTAATGTCTGTTCCTTGGTAATTATGTGATAATATGAGTTTGAGATTCACATGTTCCCAAAATAATGAATAATGGGTCAAGTGGTAAAGGATCTACAACATTTCAAAAACAATATACCATTTGCCTATGAAGTATGTTAAACAATTGGTTTGTCTTTGTTTTGATGTTGTAAAAGCAATAGGGATTCACCCTCTAGTCCGTACTCTTTGGCAGGATGCAAGCATTGGTGTGTAGCTCATATGTAATGCTCTATAGTTTGGTTTGACATGATGCTTGTTTGGATTAATTAAACAGTCATCTGATTGGTGGTGTCAAATTGCCAATGTTTTATATCCTGACTTCCTACCTACTTCTCTTAGATCTTTTCATTTCATTTCTTAATTGTTTGGTTAATAAAATGATTAAGGTATACACTTTGATTAACATTGAGTTTAATAAAGTCAACCCAAAGTTGTGGTACTAAGTTTTTGTTGTTGACTTTTTTTGTTATTAGGGTTTTGTTGTTGACTTGTTGTATATTAATTGGGACATAAATGTGTGTATATATATTGAACATTATTTATGTATTTCTGAACTTTTTGCAGAACAAACAAAATTCAGCACCTAGTGTGAATGAGGGAAAGGGGCGTGTTACTCGCCAATTTGGGCGTTGTTACAATTATGCAATGCTAAATCATTTGTTTATTTTTAGACTACCAATCATGTTTTAATTTATTATTGAGATCAACTAATGATTATAATCTGATAACATCAGTAATCACAGAAAGAAGTGTAAATAAAGAAGAGAATGGAATGTTAAAACTTTTACTATTCTTGAGGCAAGATAAAAATGGCATCCTCCAGGATGAACTAGTAGATCCTAAGATCCTATACCTCATCTTTTAAAGGTGATCATTAGGAGGCAGGTCAGATGGCATGTCATGTACTTCCTCCAACCTGTGTACTTGATAGTTGCATCGTCAACATTTATGATTTATGTAGAAGAGGATTGTGTACCTCCACACATAGACAACAATGATTTTTTATGGTGCACTACAAATCAGTGAACCAATCATCGAAACAAGAGGACCTACAAAGAAGAATTACATTATTGGAGGGACACTAATATGGTGCCAGTTTAAGCTTCTCTGATACTTAAATTAAGAATTCACAAGAAACCCAATAATGAACTCAAAAGAGAACCACAAAGAGTCTTGTTTGACACTCACCTGTCATATTGATCAACCCAACTCTCGGTTGATTCAACTCATCAGAATTTCAAACAGAGAGTCATAAAGAAACTAGCCTGCCACTTGCTCAACCGATATATTGTAGAAATGTTTTCCTCGCTTTCACAATTAGATTCTTGTTCAATCCAACTTCTAAAATTGCAATCTACAATATGTATCAGAATATACAATAATTCTCCACTAGGTTATAATATTTATGTTCAATTTTTTAGTTTTAACACACAATCACACCATTATGTTTGAAATCATTAGATAATATAACATAATCAAATTTAATTAGTCATTGTTTTGCTGCTTGTCTCAAGTCAGATAATGACTTAATCAATTTTTAGAACTTTATTTTATTACCAAGAAGTATTATGATTGTTCCATGTACACTTCCTACTCCAAATATCCACTGAGAAAAACTGTCTTCACATCCATTTGATGTACAACCAATTTGTAAATAAATGCAAGTGCTAAAAATCACAAAAATAAACATGATCCTAGCATAAGTACTTTTTCCCTATTTTTGTATCCAAGCAAAATTTAGCAAGAAAATACATGATCATAAGTACCAAAAATGGGGAAACCAAAATTTAGCTAAAATCACACCATATAGTGAATTTAGACTTAGGCTAAAAGCCATTTTCCCCCTTTAGATACAAAATTGTAACTTTTAAATTTAGTGAACCAAAAATCGACAATTTGAGCCAAATTTAAGAAACAAAAGAAAAAATAACTTTGTGACCATCAATGATATGGGCATAAATCCAAATAAGGAGTGATGAATTGGAAACTGCATTATTCAAAATGATGCATCAAAATTATGAAACTATTGAATTGGGACTAATGAGAGGGGAGGGGAGCAAAGCCACGTGGACGGCTTATCCCCTGATGGAAATGTTATTATTCTAAAGGCTTCCTTATTGCTTTCCTTTTTGTTTTTGATAAACTTAAGATTCATTATTGAAAGAAGCCAATCAATAATGATCTTAGCTTTATCAAAAAGAAAAAAGATTCATTATTGACTAATTGTTCTAATTTCCAAATGCTTACAAAAAAATGGGTAATGGCTAATCTGTGATTATTATGAGACTGAAACCACCAGAAAAGGACACGAGTGAGAGAATTAGATGTTATTGTGGGCTACCCCACGTAAAAGCTAGAAGACAACACAGTTATTCTTTGACTGAGAATTCAGTAATGAATTAAACATTGGACTTTTGCTTAAGCACATTGTAGACGTGTAGTGTAGTGGGTTTAGTTCACATCCTACACACCTCACCATTTTTTAACTTTCATGGACAATGGTGAATGGACCCCCCCAAGCTAGAACCAGTCCCATCCGTTTCTAAATGCAGGCACCCTTCAATATCTATCTATCTTCTTTTAGCCTGGCTTTAGTTGGTGCATGTGGATTTCATTAGATTTGATCTTTTCTTTAAACAAAACTCATCCCCAAAAAAAAAAAAAATCTTAAAATATTACAAATTTTACTATAAAATAATTACAAAAAGTTATTAAAGCATGTCCAATAACCTTTTTTAGTTACAAATTTTAGTGGGAAAAAAAAAACGACTTTTTTTCTATACAAAACATGAATTTTGTGAATTCTTTGAGTTTGTACTTTTTACCTTGTTTTGAGAAAATTTAACGTATACCTTAAGAGAATTAATTTAAAAAATATTTATAAAAATATTTTATGAAAAAATAATAATTAATTATTTTAACAATTTTTTATATTTTTTCTTTTGATAAATTTAATAGTTACAACAGATAAATTCAATTAATTTCTCTGTTGGAAGCACTAAAGCATACTCGTTGAGGTACAAATTTGACACCAATTCACAGACCAAATAGTCATTCTTGGGAATGTAGGAGAGGTAGTTTTCAAACCAAGCTGACGACATTCTCTCAGGTGGAATGATGAGATGAACAATTTATCTCTAAGAAAAATAACAGCCCTATTGATTTATGATTCCCATAAAAATCTCTTTCAAAGAATCAACACATTATCCAGAACATCCCGCTGGACTTTTGACGTGGAGACCATCCTTTGTTTTTCTACCAATCACTTCACTGTGCCTAAGGCATAGAAGTCAATTTGTAAATTGAATCTATGTGCAAATGCATTGCACTCCGATTTTTTAGTTTCTATTTTTCTACCCCCAGCTTGTAGAGTAGTCCAAAAATACCTAACCTTTAATTCTAGACTGAGGAAAATAGAATTTATAATTTTATTATCTATTTGTATTTAATTTTTAGCCTTTCATTACATGACCCACTCTCCCATGTTTGCCCTTGTATTGCATAGAATGAAGAAGTGTGCATGCCTTTTTCTTCTTCTATTTCTAAATATATCACCCCTCCCTGACTCATATGGATGGTATAATGGGGCATTATGGGGATTGGGGAACAAACTTTTATTAATCATTTCCACTTGATCCTGTCCAATTTATGGCAAAATTTAAAATTGAGGTTTTGAGAGAAAAATTAAATTTGTGAAAAATAATTGTTCTTCCCTCCTATTTATTCAATTAATTTTTATTTAAACTTTGAAATAAGAGAATAGAAATAATTTTTTTTAAATAAATTTTTTATATCGCTCTTGATGATTGCTATTTATCATCAAATCAAAACACTAATTGGTTTTGATGTAGGTGAGAAACCCCAAAAATCTTATTTAACAACAACAGAATTTACTAATCGAGTTAACTGGAACCTACAAGTATAGTATGCAATTAAAATGGCTAGGTGTTGCAAGTTTTTGCTGAGAATTTGAAGTTGAGACTCAATGAAATTAAGGAAGAGTAAAATATTAAAATCACTTATGCCAGCTTTATGATGCAATGAAAATGTAATAAAAGTATAAAACCTATAAATTCGGGTAAGAAAATTTTGTGGGACTTGATCCGATATCTTAGTACATTTGGAATGCTAAACTAAGCTATGAATTCATTATTCATATAATGATTCACTGATTGCGGGGATGCAACTCCTAAGTTCAAAATTTCGTACGGTCTATGTATCACATGTAAGGAGGCAAAGGAATAAACCTGCCCACATTCTAGCTAAGTATGCTTTTAGCATAAATGAATCTATTGTATGGATTGAGGAGACTCCTTGTTGTATTGAACAAGCTCTCATCCAAGACTCTGTAATTGTTTCTAGTATCAAAATAATAATGGCAAATTTCACATAATATATATATATATATATGTGTGTGTGTGTGTGTGTGTGTGTGTGTGTGTAAGGTTGAAGGCCCAAAAACATATATTGGGCCTTGGGCCTTGGCCAAGAGCATGATAAATCCAAGGAGCAACAAATGATAATGAGTGATTCAGACTTTGGATTTAATGAGCAAGATGTAAATAGGATGGTGATTCAAGGAGGAATATCTCCTCGGATAAGCTAAACGCAGATAAGAGGTATATCCTATTTGATCAAGGTAATCTTCTAGGATACTCTAGTGATAGGGACGTGTATCTCAAGTGTACCAGGGGGCTGGGATTTCAGAAATATCTAAGGAAAAGCTGTTACTACCATATTAAATGCACTACAGCTACTTTTCTGGCCGCATTTATGTGGAGAAGACCTATAAACAGTGCCATCTTTACTACCACCACTCATAGAAAGCCAAAGAGGGTGTCTAATAGGATAGACACTCAAGTGAGAGCTTAAATGATTAACAAGTGTAGGATCATCTTGATTTGCCTCCTCGGACTGTGAATTTATTCAATCCTATGTGACTTGTTCTTACTTAATCATCTTTTAAATCTATACTAACCGTTGTTAAATTCATTAGGGCCTATTTCTTTGACCCATACTCTATAAATTTATTGTACTGAGCTCACTGGGCCAATATCCCACACATCTTGGGTTTGGGCTGCAAACCGTGTCCTACAATATATATAAAAGAAATAAAGATTAAAAGAAAAAGGAAAGTTAGACAGACACCAAACCCATCTCTATTTAGTATTGATAAAAGCCACCCCACCATAGCATACCCTTGGGGTGATGGTCACTCTACAAGTATAAATGTTTGTAAGATGTAGGGGGCAAGAGTAGGGATTCAAGTCTCTAGGAGGGAGTTTCGTATACATATACACTTAGGATACGTTCGGTAAACTGTAATAGGTATTGTAATGTAATAATTATTCCTATGGTTTAGCTATTTAATAATTTGGTTACGTTTTTATTATAAGGAATAGTGATTCCTTATGAATAACTATTTTTTAAAATGAAGAATAACTATTCATCTCTAAAAATGTTATAATAGTTATTCCTTAGTTTTCAAATAAATAAACTTTCCATATGCACATAACAATTATGAAAATAAAATTCATAAAAAATAACTAATCTCTCTTTCAAATTTAAAAAATATTATTTTAGGAAGTATAATTATATAAGTAAGATATTTTTCTAAAATATATCTTATTTTTTATTTAAAATGCGTTCATTCTATTATCTTTAGGATTCCATTATTGTGTTGTCACCAAACAAATAAATAGTAATAAGTAACATTACAACATCTTGTATTCCTTGTAATATCTATTCATATTCCTATGTAATTACTGTTATAGTCTACCAAATGTGCCCTTAGATTAAATTAGAGTAAAATTTATATCTTCTATTAAAAAAAATAAAAATAAAACCCACCTCTTTACCTTCATGTAAATGTGGGCTTCAGGCTCTTAAAGTTGTTGTTGTTAACGGCAAGTCGGCAATAGGCATTGTGGGGCCAAAGAATTTGACAACTCCGATCCATTTTATACCAAGCCCAAGGCCCGCGTCAAGGAAGAAGAAATGTCTGAGGACGAACGAAGGAAGTCCAAAGTACCAAAAAACATTGCCAAGGACGATCCTGTCCTCGGCGAGTTGAAATCACAAAAGGGAAGATCGGCACGCCATCAAAGGCAGCCTCCCAAAGCATCCCAAGAAAAAAGACAAGTACAATAGGTCAGCCACGGGAGCATGGTGGAGAAGCAATTTAAGAAGAAGCTGTCACCTCCGCATTAAATGCCCACAACTAACATCCTGACCGCATTAATAAGGAAATGACCCTTGAACAGTGCTACCTTGGTTGCTGCAACTCACAAGAGATTTGGGAAGGTGACTGTAGGACAAATACTCGAGTGGTGACTTACATGATCAACAAATAGAGGGTCAGGATCAACTAGAAAGGGATATAATTTAAGAAATCCTCCAGGAAAAGTGGGGGGGGGGGGATAGAGAATACAATAGCCATTTGTATCATCTATGAAACCTTAGTAATCAAGCACGGAAAAAACCATAAGAACAACCAACTCCTCAGAGGAGGGTTGAGGATAGAGTTTCACACCTTAGTCCATGTCCTTGTTATTCAACCCACTCATAACCATGCCTAGCTGTTGTATTCCTCACTAAGACCGAGTTTTTAAACCCACTCTCTATAAATCTATTGTATTGGGCTAATTAGGTTTGAGTTCACTCATTCAATAACAGAAGTGCTCTAACCCAGTCCTTACAGGCATCTAGCTTATTAACAATCAAATTGTCAATCATGATGGATGTTACCCGATTCTTAAATTTAATTAGTCATTAATTTGTGTTATGAACGTAAAAATTTAACAAAATATGATATTTTATCTAATTTATTTTATTATAAATATGGTATTTATTAATTAACGTAGTTCTTAATAGGCATTTATTATGACTATATAAAATTATTTACTATAATATTTAAAGAAAATATTATGTGAAGTAATTTAAGAACAAAATTTAGCTACAAAATTAGTTGTAACCCAATACTACAACCTTACTCAATGTGGGGTATAGGAATTCCAGTAAAGTAATTGTGCCATGTGTCATACCTGTGGCCGAGGAAGGCCATTATCATGCTGAGGAGGCCACACCCTCAGACAGTAAAGCCACGTCAATAGCGTGTCACCAGGGGAAGTCGTACTATAGAGAAAGAACTTCGAAGAAGGGATTAGCACTGACGTGACTGAGGGATTGGTGGCTGCCACCGCATTTAATGCATCCCACCAAACCTTCTGACTGCATTTATGTGGAGAAGACCCTTAAACAGTACTGCCTTAACTGCCACAACTTACAAGGAGTTTGGGAAGGTATCTAATGGGACAAGTACTCAAGTAGCAGTCTGGATGATTAACAAATTAAGGGTTAAGATCATCTAAAAGGAGCTATATAATGTAAGAGAACCTCTAGGGGGAGGGGATTGGAAAATCTGGAGAGAAAACACTGTAGCAACAAGAATTGTAAAAATATCAAAGTCCAAAGGAAATATATTTGCAGGATCACTCTCCTCGGCTTATCAATGTTGCAAGCTATATTTCTTTCAAAATTTTAGTTAAATAAAATTTTTCTTTGACTTTTTCTTTTTCGTTTGTAAGGACCTAATATATTGTTAAGGGGACCAAGTTTAAGTACAAAGTTTGGCTACAAATTTAGTTATAACTTAAGTCTACAACTCGTACTAAACAAATTAATATTGCTTTATATTTTGAAATTCTAACCATTGAATTGTATGTTCTCTTTGTTCTTAAAATACATGTCAAATTTCACACCAATCGGATAATATTTACTATTCGATCCAAAAACTTATTTTATATGTATAATTTTAGACTACAACAACTTGATATTTAAATATTTGATTGATGATATAATTATTGATCTTTGATTTTCTTGAAATTTCACAAGTATAGAGAATATAAGAAGAAAATGTAATTAAATGGTGGATTTGTCAAAATTCACATCCAATAAAAAAAAAATATCAAATAGTTGTAGGCTTAGTCTACAACCAAGGTTATTGTCAAAGTTTGTCCAAAGTTTAATTATGTTAGGTCTAAAAAAAATTTAGGGTGGTTACAAAGTTTTTTTGTGGATAAAAAAATCATAAATTTGTAAAATTTATATATAATAATAATTTTTTTTTTCCAGGCCAGGGTGATCCTGTGACCACCCTAGACTCTATGTTGAGCCACCCCTACATATGGGTGATAATTAGCGATTTTAATAGTAACTTAACTAGTATTTTGGGGTATAACAATTATAATTATATATATATATATATATATCAAGGGTAATCGGTTTTCTTCATTGCTAACCTCTGAACCAAACAGGTTTGTTTGCCCTAAAAGTTAAACAAAACTTGATGTTCATTGTTCAATGAAATTATCATTTTTTTTAATTTTTATAATGATAAAGGTAAAAATTTGATTGTGACATTATTGTATAATATGAGTGAAATAAAAATCTAACACCACAAGCATACATAATGTTCCAAATAAACAACATAACACAAATAACAATGTTTCCAACCACTTTCCTGAATGATAAGTTGCTTTTTAACAACTAACAACACAGGCATGCTCAATCTTCTAAACCTAGCATACTCAATCATTCAGGATTTCATTGAACTAAGGACAAAGATTACAACCCAAGACTAAACTGGCTCCAGGGCTGGGAGCCAGCTAATCCAAACCAACAGAACACAAATGAAGAGTCTAAACAAACTCAACTTCAGACACAAGTTCAAATACTGCACTACAGAACAACAACACAGTCAAATTCATCCAAGTATACCCCAATTTGCACAGAAAATTTTGCTAAGGATGGAGTTGTCCACCTAATGATGAACAAACCCAACAAAACTCTAAAACCTATTTTCATTTTTTGTTAAATTTTCTTGCCTCCTGAGCATGAAAATAAACTGTTTAGCCTGTTAAAGGTGAATAGCCCTTGAATTACTTGGTAACTAGTTTTAGCAGGTGAGGTCAGTTGCACGTAGGAATTTGATTAACGGTGAATATTGTTGTCTAGATGTGCAACTAATATAAGTAAAGTTCTCACATGTCATAAAATATATTTTTATATATATTTTTTGGTTACGTTTTCTCAAAAACCACACCTAACCATGAACAAACCCAACAAAATCGTGAACAAGCCAACAAAAGAGCAAACATAGGCCAATGGGTTGTATTGAAACTGTTGGGAAAGGCTTATATGTCATATTCTAATCAACAATAAATCCTTGACATTATATTAATTTCTCTATTGCGCAAGTCATGTTCATATAAATATATAATAATAAAAAAAAAAGGTAAGCTTCAAATTGACGAGCCTAAATTATTCCAGAATCTAGAAAATATAAACAACACACAAAACGAAAAAAGAGAGTGTGTGTGTGTGTGTGTCAACTGTCAATAATAATAATAATAATTAATAAGAAGTAAAAGAAGCAGCTCACTTGTGATGACCGCGGGCAAAAAGTTAGAGTAATTGCCAAGCGCTGTGTCTCTTTCGTGTGTCTCTTCCTTTGGATTTTTAGCGCTTAAGTAACGGGCGAGGAACCAATTCAGAAAAACACATAGGGAGGTAGCGGGTGTTTAGTACATGTAATTAAAAAGATGTGTTTTGTTGTTTGAAAAAGTGCGGGAAAATACATATGAATGAAAAAGTGTATGAAAATATGTATAATATTATTTAAAAACTGAAAACATATATTTGAATTGTCATGCCAAACGGTGCCCTAGCCTCTAGATCATTTGATTGGGTTTGGGTGGGAACCAAGTGATAAATGAAACAAACAATTTATAGACAGCTCAAGTTCAGCTTGGATTGTGCTGTGTTTAAAGTCAAGCTCAAATGTAAAAATGTAATTGTAAACATAAAGACTCGATTTAATTATAATATAATATTATAGTTTTATATGTATATTTGACTGAAAGTGTACTTATATAGACTTGTAAATGGATTGTGTAAATCAGAAACTAAGTTTATGAAAAAAATTCATATAAGATTCTCAAAAAAAAAAAAAAAAATT
>NW_027069590.1:1021255-1111121 GCF_002906115.3 Quercus suber | reverse complement strand
GGTTCTATCTTGGTTGCCCACAGGGGGGGCATTGTCTCTAACTTCCTGAGTCTTGCCTTCTTTGAGAAGGCGGACTTCTTGTTGCAAATCCTTCAACATTGCAGTCATTCGAGCCATGAGGTCTGGCTCCTGCCTTGCATTCCTTTGTTCTAACACGGCCTCCTGTTCTGTTAAGGGCAACTCGCCTCTTTGTCTGGAGGCCACTTCATTTTCTCCCATGGGCTCAGAGACCGTGGGTGGCATATTAGCACCTTTGCTGTTCCTTGGTCTTGGTGGCATGCTCTACGAAGGGAGTGCTTCTTCCCTTTTCTTTACCCAATCCCCAGTGGAGTCGGCAAAATGTGAAAGTGCATTTTTTTCTCAGCACAGTGGCCCAAAGATCCTAGGCCAAATAATTATTCTTGGTGGACTAGGCTTGGTTCACTGCAGATAAAAGACTGTTTAAGAACTAAGTGGTGCATAAAGCAAGCTCCCTACAACACAAATAAACTAACAAATGGAAATATCTGTATTGAATGACAGTTTAATGGGTAACTCATAATAAATACATTATACCTATACTTTCATATATAGTTGGTTATGGTATACCACGTCCTATTCTGCCATGACCAACTATTCTACGTAGAATACTAATTATCAAGTATTTTATGATTTTTTTTTTTTTTATAATAGAATAAGGAATATCATTATATCATTAATTAAATTTTTTGTAAAATTTATCACTCGTGTGAGAAGAAATATACTTTCAAAATACTTAATAATTATCATTAAACTTATGAAAACTTTTAGGGATGACATGACAGAATAGTACCATGACTGTACATGTTTAGGTACAGCACTGGTTAATCCGTTGGATTGAGTTTGGCACCCACACAATTAGACATGGCAAAACGAACGGGTCGGGTCAGGTTCGGGTCGGGTCAATCGGGTCACGGGTCTCACGGGTCAAAAACGGGTCATTTTAAGTGGGTCAAAATCTGGTTCGAGTCAATCGGGTTGCGGGTCGGGTCGGGTCGGATTGACTCGTATTTTTCACATGAATTTTTTTATTTTTAATTTTTATATAGAAACAACATGTATCTGTCATTTGAAAAGTTATGCAACAAATTACTTAATGTAAAATGCATTATTTTGAATTCACCACATATATCAAGAATGAACTCAGTTAAACTTATTAATACTCATTCAACAATTTTAAAATTATACAAATCCTAACATTACAATCTAAAACAAAATAACACAAAGATAAGTAAAACAAATACACAAATTTTATTTCTATATAATATCAACATTCCAAATATAAAACAAAATTACAAATGACTTATTGGATAACTCATTTGATAAAGAATAAAAATATATAAGAAATTTACAATCTTGAAATTTAATTTTATAATCTATTATCAGTTGTGGTTGACACTCTATTTCAATTTGATGATGTTAGTAGTGGATTTAGATGAGAACTGATAAAAGTTTGCCCACTTAATTGCCGTAAAAAATGTTGTGAAATTTTTTGTGTATTGTTTTTTTTTTATTATTTATTTTTAAATTTTGAGAAATGCTACATTCACCATATTTTCACAACAAATCTTAGGCGTTAAGTTATTATTGGTTCTAATTTGAATCCATCATTGAAATTACTTTTTTGCCTACTATAAACACCACTAAAATATACTCGAGCCATCCACATTAAATTACTTAATTTGATCACTACCTAAGCCTAACATCTTTTTTCCTTCAAAACCAAGAAATTGCAGTCAATTAAGCCCAAAATTCTTGGGGAGAATGGCTATTTACTATTTTCCCGAAATATGTAGCCAAACAACCCTATTTTTGAACTATATAAGCATAGGCATAAGCTAGTAGTATCAGTACCCTGGACACATTGAGATTCGAACAAGTGTCCAAAACTGGACACGTGTTTAAATCTCAATGTGTCCATTGCAGTGCACTGGACAAAAGCCATGTCCTATGGACATATACCTTTCTTTTGCAACTTGACATTAGTAAAGTTGAGTTTTGCTTGCATCTTGACTTTACCAAAGTCAAGTTTTATATGAATGGGCCAACATGGTAGGGGCTAATGTGACTTTGTTTAACCCTAGTGGAACTTAACTTTCTCATGTGGAAAAGAAATTTTAAGCGAAACTTGATTTTGTGGAGATCGAGTTTCACTGAAATGAGTTTTAACAAAAAAAAAAAAAAAAAAAAAAAAACCTCGAACATCAGTTAATGGAAAATTTGTTTCTCTCACTCTCTCTCCTTCACTCTCGGCTTTCTCCCTTGCTATCACTCCCTCCCTTAGTCATCTCATAATGGAACTCAAACCGCTCACACTCTCTAACTCCCCTCTCATTGAAAATTGGAAACTAAAATCCCCAAATCCCCCACTCTTACTCACTTTGTTGCTCTCCTCTCACCGAAAAAGCCTTAATTGTCACCGTTACTCTTCCTCACTCAAAATCTGATCTCTCTCTTACTGTCTCTCTTCACCCCATCCAATTTTTTCTTACGCTCTCACATCTCTCTTCTCCTTTCTTCATTTTGAGTAATTTGAAGTTGTTCTCTCAAACCCTAAGGTACAATTTGAAACCTAAAGTACTTCATTTACATTGCATCTTCTGTTAGTAGTTGTCCTAATTGATGAGCGAGATGGTCTATATTTTATTTGTGAGTTTTTATTGCACTCATATCTTGGCAGACTTATTTATCTTTGTATCATAGAGTTGTATATCACATTATTTATTAGAGCACTCACAATGATGATGTTAAAATGCTAAAAAGTTATTTTTAGCACCACAAAAAACAAAAATTGTGCTACAATGATGGTGTCATATCTAAAAATATTTAACAACTAGAAACAGTTCACTATAGCAAGTTGCTACTTGCCTTTATATATTTTTTATTTCATCTCTTCCTTGCCTTTATATTTTGTCGGTTATGGTGGTTGGGTTAGTGGGTCACGTTGTGGATTGTGGGTGTGGTGGGTTGTTGATTGGATCTTGGTATGGCTGAGTTGTGGTTTGTGTGGTGGTTTTTGGCTGATTTGGGTTGCTGGGTTGTGACATGGTAGTTGGTGGTTGTGTACTTGTGGTATAGTTGGTGGGTTTATGGTGCCTGGATTTGTTGGCAGTGGATTATGCATGGTGGTGGTGGTTGTTCTTGGCTTCTTGCTAGTTGTTATTGCTTCAAAGGAGAGAGAGAGGGACTAGACATGGCAAAATGGGTCAGAATTTTTTGACCCGACCCGACCCGAACCGAACCAGATTTTTTTTTTGACCTGAAGCAAAAACGGGTTGACCCGTGACCCGACCCGTGTTTTTGCGGGTTAACCCGACCCGACCCGAACCCGAACCATTTTTTTAAAACTTTTTTTTTTTGGGTAAAAAAAAATAGTAAAATTAAGACAATATTGGTTTAATTGTTTATTGTGAACTTTAAGGAAACAATTGATACATTTACATAACTATATGCAAATTAATTGAAAGATTAATGGTTGAACATTCTGTAATGAGTAAATATTTTTAGATATCAAATAGCAAAGTACATGCCAAGATAATCTGGTTACAGTAGAGTTAAAAACATAGATTTAAAATTGTAGACATGTAAGAAATATTCACAAGTGTGAAAATAGTGAAGCTAAAGTATCAAATTAGCATAAATTATGAATACTTAGACCTATTTTTTAATAATTTATGTCCAAAATAAACTTTTTTTTTTTTTTTTTTTTTTTTTTACTTACCACTATCGATTTATCACATCAAAAAGTGTAAGAAGTTTTGTCAAATTTTTGTCTATAGACTTTTTTTAAAAAATATATAATTCTATATGGTTTATGTTAATTAGTAATTTTGTATCTAAAAAAAAAATAGATTTTAAGTAATATTTAAAATTAAAAAAATAAAAACTAAAAAAAAATCATATTTTAATATATAAAATACCTCAATTCCATTTTCCCCCTATTCTTCCGTGCTCTTTCTCTGTATGATTAGATGATTAGCAATTTAGCATATATTATCCCTAAACAGAGAAAGGATGTCATTGGGCTTTGAGCCCAGTGGCGATAACAATAAAATTAAAGGAAAATAATCTGACTACTATGACAAAACAACAAAAATTATTAGTTTCCTATCAAAAAAAAAATACAATAGTTCTTAGTTTTATTACAAAGTCAAATTATTAACTGACATCATGATTGAAACACGAGCAAGTTACCAACCACTGCTATAAAGAAAGTGGTTCCTTCAGTATAATGAAGTTTCAAGGTTATTCAGGAAAGAGAAAAAATAAATAAAGATAGAAGGAAAGAAAGTGGTTGTTTATTTTTTATTTTTTTTAGAATATTAAATATTTTTAACGGACACAGAGAGAGGAAAAGGTTTAAAAAAAAAAAAGTAGCTGCTTATTGGTTATTTATCAACTGCTACAAACTATACGAAATTTGTCAGGTAAGAGTCAGCTGTCAAAAATTTTAATTAGTATTCATATAGAAATGTGAAGTAAGTCAAGTAACCAACAAGATCTCATTGCCTCACACTGTTCAGTGTACTGTTCAATATTCACAAATCCTCGCACTCACCTACTCTACTCATACGAAATTGTGCCTTATTAACTATCATTGTGAAGGTCATAAATAAAGAAGACCTGGGTCTTGTAGTTTTTAGTCAGTAAAAACTATGCATTTCCTTGGATCATACTTCCAAATCAGGGGTTGACTATAGCTTCAATCACCTAATCTAACTGCTATAGCAGCTATAGAATATACAAAGTATGTGTTTTTTTTCCTTGGCATTACAAACCCTTACGATTGCTCTTAATTAACAATTATTCATTCGTTGCCTAGTATCATTTTTCTAAAACTCATTTTTATCCTTTATTCATACACGGTGAAAGAGACCAATTTGCAGCCATAGTAATGTCCCTATTTAGTGTTTGATTCTTACCTGTACTCATCCTAAGACCAATTTGAATTTAATGACTAATGACAATGAGAGTTTGCCGAACGCACTTTGTTATGGGGTTCATGGCGATAACTAATTCATTCGCCAATTCCATCCTTTACATGCAAACCGGAATGATTGCCGCAAATTGATTAGTATAATGGTCTTCAGTCTTCATAACCATCAGAGAACTCTAGGACGGGGTTTTCATATTGATTCTTTTTGGTTTTCTAAGATCAAACTAATAATAAATAATAAGTTGAATAAATGAATTTTCAGAATAAAAAATGATGTTTCTTAAAGTGCGAATTACTTAACAATGATATAATATTCATTAAAAATAATAATAATAATCATGCATAAATAAGTAAACAATCAAACATTGATATATATTCCCAAATTGAATCAAACTATCAACCACCATGCATCTAAAATTAAACACAACTTTTAGATTTTTTTTTTTTTCAAGATATTGAATTACGCAATAAGTATTCAAAATTATAAATTTTTTATATGTTTTTATTCTTTATCAAATTAGCTTATCCAATAGGGCATTTGTAATTATGTTTTCTGTTTTGTGATGTTGGCGTTGTATGGAAATGAAACGTGTGTTTTTTAATTAAATTTTCAAGTGGTAGACTAAAATCATTTGTGTTTATGCTGTTTTGTTTTGGTTAGCAATGCTAGGATTTATATAATTTTATTATTAATGAACAAGTATCAATTTTTTATCAGAGCTATTTCTTAACATGGGTAAAACCAAATTAATGCATTTCACACCAGGTAATTTGTTGCATGACTTATTAAGTGGCAAATACATGTGAAAATAAAATCATGTGAAAAAAAATATGAATCAACCTAAACCCAACTTGACTTAAAACCTTATTGACCCAATCCATTTCTAATCCGTTTTTTACCCAAGCTCGATTAACCTAACTGACCTAACCTATTTGCTACGACTAGTTAGAACATACGCATTTCAAAATCTAATATAACATTACTCCTATAATAAGATTTTTAGTAAGTAGATCATAAAATAATTTTGATTCAAAATATATGACCTATTCTTTGAATTTCAGATGCCTGCATGTGATGCTCATAATAGAAATTATCTAATGTGAGTATGTGGATTATATTATTTGATCATTAATTTGTTTGGGGAAAAAATCCAATTAATCTAAAACTGGCTTATGTTCAAATGAAAAGAAAAGGCAATCACACGTGTATTTGAGTTTAATTCACTTGGTTTAGAACCTTATAGCTCAATTTGTTGTCATTTTTTTTTCCAATTGAGATATTCGAAATTCAAATCTACCCTTCATTGTAACCATTGAATTATAAAAATAAAAAATTAATTCATTTGAAAATTAATCAACATTCATTATGATCATAAAAATCTTTTAAAAAAAATGTTTATAGCTCAATATTGTAACTATCAAATTATCAAATCTCTCCTCCTCTGTTAACTGTTGTAAAGTTGTAAGTTGTAACTATCGAATTATCAAAAGAGAATTTAATATACGTGAAAATTAATCAAAATCTATTAGGATAATAAATAAATAATTTCAAGCGTACATCAAACCAATGAAAAGGTCAAATTTTGAACTTTTTGAGTCTTTTTTGGTGGTCCCATACCCAAAAATAATAATAATAATAATAATTTTTCTTTCTTTAGTAGTACTTGCAATAATTAAACAACCAGCAAAAAATATCGAAATGCATACAAACGCGTATTTTAAATTGGTTCACCAAAAAAAAAAAAAAAATTGGTTCTAATCACTTTCAAGACAGTGATGATAATGCTTACTAAGAGGTTAATGGTCATTGGGTCTAGTCACAATCCAGCACGTGGTATTAGTTTTCCATTGCAGAATAGATAATAAACTTGTCAACTATTCAAAATGGGAAGTTTCTTGGAATAATCCCCTCTCTTAATTTGCAACTGCTACCCATTTCTTGCTTTTTGTTGAATTCCATTCTCTTTTCTCTCTCATCATCTGTTTTCCTTTTATTTTTTCTTTCATTTCTGTACTTTCAATAAATAAACAATCAACAAAGGATAATCAAATTCTCAAAACCACGCGTGCACGGAAAAGAATCATCTGCCAGATGATCAACTAAATAAATTAGAAATTTAGAAGTTTGAATGACTAATTCCAATGGAATATCTCTATATTTCCTTACCTGCAAATGACTCGACATGTTTGAATTACTTGAAGAAATACTTCATCTCTGACTTTTTTTTTAATTTATTGTTATTAGATTTTTTATTTTAGAATTCAATCATTTTCTAGAAGAAAGAAAATTGATTGTACTTGAGGAAACTATATGAGAGCAATGTGAACAGATCTTATCAAGTTATCATCAAATTTTCAAGGAAAGTAATATGACTATTATACCCAGGAAGAATGAGTCCTTTTGATTGTCTACAGGTTTGTTTTTTTCTTCAAGGTTTTGGACCCATTTGGCACATATATTTAAACAACAGTTTTTTTATTTTTTTAAAAATACGTGTGAATAAAAAAGTGTATGAAAATACGTGTAATGCTATTTAAAAACTGAAAACATATGTTTAAACACATGTACCAAATTACAATTTATAAATTTTATGTTCTTCTTAATTTATTAGATGTGCTTAGTACTTATAGGCTCATGGCAAAATGATGAGCCACACCGAATTGTGGAAGTCCATATACTAAAGACAAAGAACTAGACTCCTTCGAGTAATTTCGGAAAATTTGATGTGTATTCTATTCTATATATTCAAATTAGTAATAATAGTGCCTAGGACGAGAAAATTTTTACATAAGGTTCCTATAACAAACAAAATTGGAATTTGTAGATGAGAGAGAAAAGTAAACGGAATGTTATTCAAAGTTTCAAAAATGAACAACTGCCAAAGACAAACAGCTCATTACTGATTAAAAATTGCAAGCTAACAAAAGGACCATTTACCGTTTTTTGTTCCATGTTTGATTGCAACTTGAAAATGTTTTTTTTTTTTTTTTTATTCACATGAAAATTTAATTATAATTTTTGTAATTTCTTTCTTTTGAGAGAGAGTTTCAACCTATGGCGTCCGCTCCTGATGATAGCTCTTGCTATCATCAAATCAAGACACTAATCAGTTTTTGGTGTAAGTGAGAATTGAACTCCAGATTTCTTATATAAACAAAAACTTTCAGTCATGGAAATGTATCATAAATAGAAAAATGTTTTCTATTTTTTGGGTCATTTGGTTGTCTCAAATGGGAAAACAAATTCCAAATTCTTATTCTGCTAAAAAAAAAAGAAGTAGGAAAGGGATTAGTTTGAGCAAAATAAGTCATTTGAAACACGCACACTTAAAAAAAGGTCAACATTCGGGTCTGTAGAAGAGAGAAAAGTTACCATTGGGAGAGTTTTTGTAATGTAAAGCTCTCTTTTTTTTTTCTTTTTTTCTTTTTTTTTTTGTTGGAGGGATAAAGTAATGTGGAGTTTATTTGTGTTGGTATGTTGAGTATGTAACATTCTGGAAAATATTTTCACAATCTATAGAGAAAAAATCATTCAACACTATTGGATTTGTTTCCCATCAACCACAAAAAATGTGATTTATTTGAATGCATAAAATATAAAATGCAAAATTTAATATCAACAAAATACATTTTTATTGTACCAAGCACTAGAAAATGTATAAAACATTACTAAAACAAACGAGGCGCAGCAGCCATGTTGTAATATGCTTTTAGATTATTATATTTTTCTTTCCTAAATCAAGAATACTATAAAAAATATATATTTAAAACCGATAAGTTTAACGCATACCATTTTGTAATAAATGTTTATTGTTCAAAATATTTAGCTTGAAAGAAAAAGAAGACTAAAGTACACTTTTAACCTTTAAAGTTTAAAACTTTTTTTTTTTTGGCCTTTTATGTTTCAAAATTTTTATTTTGACCCTTTATATTTTTATTTCATTTTTATATTGGCAATGTCATTCAAGTTTGTTAATAATCTAACCGTTCATAATATTCTATGTATTTTACAACATTTTAGAGCTAATATTTTATATCATCAACCACACAAGAGAGACAGAGAGACAGAGAAAGAGAGAGAGAGATCTAATATTTTATTGGAAAATGTTAACGGATGACCTAATACATTGGTGTAAGTACTTTTAGAAATTGATTATGAAAAAAGAAAAAATGAACTAACTTTTTTACAATTTTTTATATTTCTTATGAAAGTGGTATTAAAAATTTCCTAAAATAGTCTATTACCAAATGTCTTAAGGGCACCCTTTAACCTAAACTTATTTTATATATGGAAAATGCTAACGGATGTCCTTAGGGCAATGGTTAATAATCCATTTAAAGAAAATTTTTATGGGAAAAAAAAAAGTAATTAATGTTTTGACAGCTTTTTTTCATTTCCCATAAAAGTGATGTCAAAACTTTCCTTAAATTAATTGTTAACCATTACCCTAAGAACGCCCATTAGCATAATCCTTTATATACAGTTAAACATCATTGTTAGGCATTTAATGTCATATTACTTACTGAAATGATGTAAAAACTCCTTTTTTTTTCTTTTTTTGCTGTAATTAAAAAACACTCATTCCTACAAATGTTGTGGTCATTATTTCTTGCCTGTAATAAATTTAAAACATTTTGAGTAGTCTATATATATCTTTAAATCCTTTATAAATTATAAATGTAGAACTAAATACAAACAATTAAAGATTTAATAATTTTATACATCGATGAAATAATATGAAAGATCAGAATCCTCCAACATCCCACAACTTAAATCAGGATCTTAAAGACCGTACAAATTTAAAATTTTACTTAAGATCTTAATTGTTTTAGAGTCTGTTTGGTTGGGGAGATAGAAAAGGGTGATGATAGAAGATGGGAAGAGGATGGAAAAATAAGAGAATAGAAAAAATTTTATTTTCCCTCATTTGTATTTGGTTAGGGGAGTGGAAAAATAGAGGGATAGAAAATATGGTTTGTCTAAATTTACTCTTATGTCCTTATTTCATTATATATAAGAAATACATTTATTTGTCATAAAATATTACTTATTTATCAATTAAAATTAATAAAATAATATTTTATAAAAATTAAAACTTTTTTTGAGAAAAAAATTAAAACATTATACCTATTATATTTTTTCTGTTTATTATTATATTTATTACATGTTATTTATGAAACAATGGGAAAAGAAACGGGAAAAGAACAAGCACAAAAAGACAAAAAGAATGAGACAAAGAACAAGAGAAAAATATGGAAAGAGAGATATGAGTTGTCCAACATAAAGAGGAGGTAAATACGTAACTCTACAATTAAAACTTTGTCGCCTAAGTGAAAAAAATTTGGTGAATCCGGAATAAAAACACCTGAATCCCACCAAAATTCTTCCGACTTTTCCACCTCCAAGGCTCCAATCAAATAGCCTCAAAATCACTTTTTCTTTTCTATTTTATCTCCTTTATTTTCCATCTCCTATTTTACCCTACCGAACAGACCCTTAAGTTATCTAAATATTAAAATCCTACTATTTTAAATCTAAATCAGGATTTTAATTCTTCTAAAAAAAAATAATAGTAAATCAGGATTTTAATAACCAATTAACCATTACCCACCGCTCTATAGTATTATTGACCACCTCCATCCTTCCATGTAATTTGAGGACTACCATTTGAAGTTGAACAACAATAAAATATTATTAAAATAGTAGAAAGTTCAGGGAAATTTCACTCCTCTAAAAGTCCGATAGTATAGAACCTAAAAACTTTATATATTTGTCCGTAAGCAACATTTGTCTTCCATAAAATCTAAAGTTTTCCTTTCATTCATCTAAATCATTATTTAACCTTACCAGAAATTGAAATCCTAATACCTGTATTAAGACCCTTCTGCCTTTTCCATAGATTAAGACCATATCTGTGTATTCTGTTTGAGTAGAATGTGCTTTTCACAGGTTGTTATGTCCCTTTTTCTGGTAGTCCTCTTGGGTGGAACTCTCACTCGAGTAGGGTGCTTTAGCTTTAATTATACAGTGTTCAACAATGAACATAGTTCTCAACTGAAAATGTCAAATTCATATATTGTACTGGGTGCTATTCAAGTTACACCAGATGTTAGTAATAAAGCTTCTATTGCAAAAAATTCTGGGCGTGCCTTTTACTTGGAGCCATTCAGATTATGGAGCAAGAGCAAAGGTTTGACAGCAAATTTCTCTACCACCTTTGTACTTAATATCACTCCTAAGACATTTCCAGGAGGCGAAGGCTTGAGCTTCATATTAGCTGCAGATGCCACACTTCCCCTGAACAGCGATGGACAATGGCTTGGGATTGTAAACGCAAGCACGAATGGATCCTCTCAAGCTCAAGTGGTGGCAGTAGAATTTGACACGAAAAGGAGCTACCAAGAAGATATGGATGATAACCATGTTGGCTTGGATGTAAACAGCATCTACTCAAAATCGCAAGTCTCTTTAACCAACCTTGGTATCAATCTTTCTTCTTCTTCTAATATAACGGCAACGGTTAAATATGATGGCAAAAATATGACTCTGTATTTTGCTTCCATGGAAGTAATTTCTTGGCCGCTTAATCTCTCTGATTATCTTCCAGAAGAGGTTTATGTGGGATTCTCAGCTTCAACAGGAGATGACACTGAACTCAACTGCATATTATCATGGGAATTCAATGGTTCCGATATTGATGATGGTGATGATGATTTAGAGTTGCTGTGGTTATGGATCACAGTATCAGCTGCAGTGCTTGTGTTAAGCGGGATTGTCTTTTACTTGTATTGGCAGAGGAAACAGGCTCTATATGCAGAGGATCCATATCCAGGGCTAGAAGACCAGATCAAAGGGTCCTCTATGGCTCCAAGGAAATTCCTACTAAAAGAGCTGAGAAAAGCTACAGGCAACTTCAACCCCAAAAACAAGCTTGGAAAAGGTGGCTTTGGAACGGTCTATAAGGGACTATTGGCAAATAAGGAGGTAGCTGTCAAGCGAGTCTCAAAGAATTCAAGTCAAGGCAAGCAAGAATTTATAGCAGAAGTCACAACAATCGGCAGCCTCCATCACAAGAATCTTGTGAGATTGATAGGATGGTGCTATGAAAGGCGTGAGCTCCTTCTCGTTTATGAGTTCATGCCAAACAGTAGCCTTGACAAGTTTATATTTGGCGATGAGAAACTAGGCATGGAGGAACCGACACTCACCTGGGAGAAAAGGCACATCATAATTCATGGGGTAGCTGAGGCACTAGATTATCTTCATAATGGATGTGAAAAGACGGTGCTTCATCGAGACATAAAAGCCAGCAATATTATGTTAGACTCAGAGTTCAATGCCAGGCTTGGAGATTTCGGACTAGCTCGTACTATTCAACAAAGGGGAAAAACTCACCACTCAACAATAGAGATTGCAGGAACACCAGGATATATGGCTCCAGAAACGTTTCTTATTAGTAGGGCAACTGTTGAGACAGATGTCTATTCATTTGGTGTTCTTGTACTAGAAGTTCTCTGTGGAAGGAAGCCTGGAAATCAAATTGAATTGACCGACTACAACAACAGCATTGTGTATTGGCTATGGGAACTTCACAGTAAAGGAAGGATCCTTGATGCTGTTGATTCAAGATTGAACAAGGAATTTGATGAGGAAGGAATGTCATGCATGCTTGTTTTGGCATTGGCCTGTTGTCATCCAAATCCACACCAGAGACCCTCCATGAAAACCGTTTTACAGGTACTTACAGGAGAAGTGCCTCCACCGCTGGTGCCTACGGAAAGACCTGCTTTTGTGTGGCCTGCCATGCCTCCTTCATTCAAAGAGGACTCGGGAAACTCTTTCTCTAAAAGCCAACTTTCCCCTTTCACAGAACTCTCAGGGAGATGAATCTTGCCAAAAGCTAGATTAAGAAAAATGTCCATAAGTATCTATTGTTTTTATTTGCAGATGTTTGACCTGTCTATACAGCATTAGTTTCCATGGCAAGAAGATTGTGATTGCATCAAAATAGTAGACACTCATTTTCGGCCCTGTACATATAGGTCCCAGGTTTCATGTAAAAAGAATGTAAATTAGGATGTGAAGAAGCTTGTAATATAATGGCACTGTCAAGTTCTTATGTAGGAAAATTTAGATTTGTATCCATCTCACCCTTGAAAGAAAAAGGAAAATGTAATTTAATGTACTCGCAGTGAGGGTTGTAGATCTCTTGGAAACTGAACATGTAGATCATAATAAGCGTCTTACTTTCTTGTTCTCTTTTATTTATTTTTTTTTTTTTTTTGGATGAACTTACTTTCTTGTTCTAGTGTCATACTCTTGTAAAATGCCATGTTTATGGCAACACCTTGTTTTCCTAAAGTATCTAAATAAATAAAATAAGTTTCCGTTGACGAAAGAGTGTACTAGTAACAACAGTGTAATGAGCAACGACGATGCTAAACTTTAGTCCAAAAGAAAAGCATTGTTTCACACTCATTTCTATGTCGTCCACAATTACACGCACGATACACACAATTATTGATACCTTCATTTAAAACATGAAATGGGGTGACATGCACCAACGAAGTGTGAGATAATTAATGTCATCTCAATTCACAAGCAAATACTCAAAGGCCATAACGAATCAACTTGGTGAGCCTCTTGTTAAATCTATCCTTCAAGCGTTTATTTCCAATTAAGACTCCACTTTGTAACTACAGGGTAATGACGCTGGTCCTAAATAATCTATTAAACGCTCAGAAGTAAACAACAACCAGAGCATCTGCCATCTTACTAGAAGGCTCCATCCAGCCACCCAATGGAAAACGATTCTTCACCTTACATTCTCTAGAATTTCCAGAATTTAAAAAGAAAACGCATCAAATAAATTTTATAACCATTAAGATATTGATGGTCATATCTTGAAATCCCTGAATATGTACAGACATTGATAAATCGAACTTGTTCTTCTCACACAGGTAAAATAGGCTTAGGAAGGCAATGTGATGAGGAGAGTTTAGATCTGGGGTAAAAGAAGAGCTTACAAAGAAATTCCAGGAACAAACAAAACTTGAAGAAAGGAGAGAGATAATAGGATTGAATTTGGGACAATTCAAACAACAATCTATAGGTTCAAAGAGATCAAGAATATTCAAATCTAAAAGTTCATAAAGCAGATAAGAAAATGCCATCTCCAATTACTCAAAAGATGGTATTTATAATCACCAGTCTTTTGTTTTGTTTAGAAATTAAACTCTTCTATCGAAAGAAACCACACTATGTTGTGTGACTTTAAGCTACTTTTGAGATTTCAAATATTAATACCTGATGATTAGAGTAAACCACATATTCTTGATATGCCTAGTAGTGTTGATTGCTCACACCTAAGCATAAAAATCCAAGTCAATACGTTGAATAACATCGTTTAGTATCAATTAGTTTCTCACTAATAAATTACACTGGCCTTCCTTTCTTACAAAGAGCAGCCCCTATTCTTGTGTGTGAAACATCACTTCGCACTCCACAATAAAAAGTTTCCCAAAGTTTGGTAGGGCAAGAACTGGAACTTCCATCATCAATATTTTGATCTGCTCAAATCCCTTTTATGCGACTTTAGACCATCGAAAATCAACTCCCTTCAAGCACTCAATGATAGGACTCGCGATACAGCCGAAATTTGTTTATACAAAACTTCTCTAAAATGATGCTAATACATGTAAACTACAAATATCACCCATGATTGTGGCACAAGCCACATTTTGATAACTCGCACCTTCTCAGGCAAAATAAAGCCAAGAAACTCAATCTCATGGCAAAATGAAGAGCATATCCTCAAATTTACAAAGAGTTTCTAACCTGTAACACTAGGCAAAAATGATATAAATGCTCCTCTAGTTCAACTATATATCAATATATCTCAAAATAAACAGTTGGAGATGAGCTCAAGAAAGGTTTATATCTCTATCGTAACTCGTATGAAAGCACTTGGTACAATAGAGAGTCCAAATAGCATTACTAACCACTCATAAAGTCCATCCAATGCCTTATCTTTTTTTTTTTTTTGATAAGTAATGAGAATTATATTAAACTTGAAGAAAAGGTGAAAACATCAAATACAAGGTGTTCATGGTGGTGAACACAAAAAACAGCAAACAAAGACAGCAGAGAAACTAATCTTAAGGAGCACATCTAAGGGAAGTAAGAAACTCCTGAATAAAATAACAGTTTGAAGAACCCCAACACCTAGCCCATTCAAAGAGAGTACTTTGGCTGAGAGATTGTAACTGATCAAGCGATTTTTCTAAAGCCTCAAAAGAGCGCCTATTTCTTTCCATCCAAATAACCCACATCAAGCAGCCAGGAACCATATTCCATATATCTGAAGAAAATTTCCCAAACCAATTGTTCCAACAAAACACCAAACTCTCCACTGAACCTGGCATGACCCATTGAATCCCAAAAACTTGTAACATTCGCACCACAACGAGTAAGCAACAGGACAGTGAATAAGAAGATGGTCCACAGAGAACAAAAGCACATACAGCACCTATTAGCCAATGGGATGCGTCGGAGCATCAAATTATCCAAGGTAAGAATCCGACCATGGGCTGCGGTCCATAAGAAGAAAGCCACCCTTTTAGGAACCTTAACTTTCCAAATCCCCTTCCAAGGGAAACTAGAGAGAGAAGTACCCCTGATCTTATTATAAAAAGACCGAATATCGAACTTACCATTCCTTTTGAGACACCAATGGAGACTATCACACCCAGTACCTCTAGGAATCCGAGACTAAATGAAATTTAGGAAGGAGAAGGCAGCTTCTAATTCCCTCTCATGAAAATTCCTATAGAATCTCAAGTTCCAAAAACTAGTACTCCCGTCCTCCTGATGACCCAACAAATCAGAAATGTAGGCTTCCTTGTCATGAGAACATGCGTATAACTAGGGATAGAGCATTTTAAGAGAAATGTCCCCAACCCACCTATCATGCCAAAAAAGGGTGCGGGAACCATCCCCCACCACAAGAGACAAATGATTGGAGAACCTCTCCCAGCCATCATTAATACCACGCCAAAGACCACACCCATGGGCTCTTCTACATATGTTAGTATTCCACCCCCCTTGACCCTCTCCATATTTGGTGGCAATAACCCTACGCCAAAGATGCGTTCCTTCTTGGCCAAACCTCCATAACCATTTCCCTAAAAGGGCTTGGTTAAAGTGAACTAAATTCCTGACCCCCAAACCGCCCGACTCTAGAGTTGAGTAAAGCTTTTAAAACTTTTTTTTTTTTTTAAAGTATTATAACCCACTTTTGACAAAATGGATTAGACTTGAATTCTCTATGGTGTGGGAGGGAGGTGGGGCAGAGGGGAAAGGGAAGGGGAAGTCCTGGTGGTTCAAATGTTGGTCTCTATCAAAGTATGGAGGCAATCCCATTTCAGATACCATTTTCTACATCTTATAACCAAACACCCTTCAGGTATTTGACCTCTTCCTAAAGGATTTTAATAGTCCAAGGTGATTCAGTGAGAAATACTATTAGACCTACAAGGTAGCCCGAATATATGAAAGAAAGATGAAAATAATCTTCATAGAGAAACCTGACTAATTTTTCCAATTAATTGAAATGAAAACAATTACAAGAATCACTTATCCCTACCAAGAGCCATCATTTACTGTCCCTTTTACTGGCGATACACCCATCTGTGATGACAAGTCAACAACCAATAACATTTCCTTATAAAGGACTTCCAATCTACAATTAATCTCATGTACCACCATGTTATAAACCAGAATCAATGTATCTAAGGCCAACAAAATAATCATACAAAAAAGAATATAAGAAATCTCAGACATCATCAGTTTGCAGAGTCAATTCCTGTATACCCAGATCACGGTACAAACCATGCACAAATTGGAGGACTGCACGATCATCCATCTCTTTCTTCACCTGTAAGTTGTCATCCAACAAATGAAACCACTAAATTACAGATTCACATGCCCTACCAGAGTGAGAAGAACAATCAATGTAATGATAAACTGATTTGTTTTCATCTTGTTTTTCTTTATTAATAACTTACTCAATTTCAAGCAAAAAAAAAATCAACGTAAAGGAAAATAGTAACTATACTACAGGACAATAAATTCACTGCCATAAGACCAATTATATTCAAAAACTCACCTGTATTGAGACAGAGCCAACAACATGACCAGGGACTAATTCCCAAAAACGAGCTTGAGAAACCTCCGATACATCTTCGTGGGTAGTAATCTAATGTCAAAAAATTAATACACTTCAATGAAAAATGTCTTTTTTCCTTTTTATATTTTTTCCAGGATGTGCACTTAACTAAAACCCAGTGATCTAAAAGAATGGAATCACCTGTCTCCAGCATTTGCTCAAGGCTGAAGTTGGAATACTAAGTGGTGCCATTTGAAGCAAGATGCCTCCAGTTGCTTTAAAGAGTGGCATGACAAGCATAAAAACTGCAACTGAAACTAGTCCCAAACACAATACTTCCGCATTCTGAACCCTGAAAAAAAGTAGAAAAACAGAAATTATGAAGGGTATAAAAGGGGTCAACACAGGGGAGAGGGATAGATTCCAACTTTGGGAGATTTATCCTTTCGAAGGAGGGGCAGTCAAAAACTAAGCATGAAGAAGTAATTACCCAAGGGACAAAAACCAAGACGCCAATATCAAACCTGCACTGAGAGACAAGCAGAGTAGAGCAGCTTAAGATGGCCATAGATAAAAGGGAAAAAAATAGAAATAGAGCAAGGGTGTGTGCCTACATGCAACCATACATGTATAATGCAAGAGAGAGAGCATATTATACCTGCGAATGGAATCTGCAAGAACATGCAGGCAAACTGAGTGGTAGTTCATATCTTCTGCATTTCTGTAGACTGCAAGCAAGTGTTATAAGAAAAAACCCTTTTTTTCCTTTTCTTTTTGTTTTCTTTTCTTAAAAGCAAGTGAATCACCATGTTCTTGAACATAATGCATTAATACACAAGTAAATATATTTCAAGTTAAATCAGGGGAACAAAGCATAGAAATATGTAATAACAGAAACATGTAGCATACTTATGGGCAGATATGCATCCCCATAAACTTAAACAAAATTTGAACCATGATAACCTCAAAATAAATCTTAAACTGCAGCAATACTTACCAAGATTTCTGCGAGCATAATTCCGGAAGAACCAAACACCAATGAGGTTCACCAATAAATTTGTCACCGCAGAAACAATCAAGTAATGCCTATAAGCAGATGGTTAGCAGATGTACCCAAAAAAAAAAAAATATCTACAGTCCATTTGGAATCCGCTTATTTTGCTGAAACTAAAAATTTTTTGCTAAAAGTACTATAGATAAAAATAAAAGTTAGTTGAAATAGTACAATGAGACCCATGAATAGTACCAAAAATGCAATAAGGCCCATGAATAATACCAAAAATAAGCTGAATAATAAAATAAGCTGGCTTTTTCAATTTGGAGCCAAACGCACACCTAAATAAATACAAACACGAAAACAGGAAAAATGAAGGTAGGTTCAATATGTAGGAAGCAAGGATTGGATCATAGGATCACATCAAAATAGAATCAAAATGAGAGAATGACAAATTGAAGATGACGTTAAAATTGTTTGGTAATCTTATCAAATCAGAGTTAAAAGAGTTTCTTTTTCAAACCCAAAAACAATAACTGTTTAAATTATTTTAGTGAGCTTACTTTCTGGCTTATTTGGCTTGTGTATAGTTTTCTAAAGCTTTAGGGCCCATTTGGTTTAGAGGTGTCTCAATTTTCATAACTCAGTTTTCAAAACTCATAACTCCCTACTCAAACCTCACCTTCACTCAAAAATTACAAAACACCTGTTTGGACTCATAACTCGGTCACATATCTCTACAACTTTTCTCCAAAACCGTGGACCCCACCCACTGACACTACCCAGTTGCTACTGTTGCTACCCGCACCTCATTAACAAAATAATCTTCCTCCTTTACTTCTCCCACGCATCCTCTCACCTTTCATTTCTCTAACTCTCCCTCTTTTGTATCAAATTTTTTTTTCTCTCTCTTTCTCTGTCTCTCCCCTCTTCACTCTATTTTTTTTTTTTTTCCGCTCTTCTCTGTTTCTTTCTCAACTTTCTCTGTCTCTCCCCTCTTCAATCTCTATTTGATTTTTTTTCTCTCTTCTCTATTTCTTTCTCAGCTTTTTTTGGTTGGTTTGAATTGATGGTTATTGGGTTTAAAGTGATGGGTTGTTTCAGTGGCTGGGTTTCACAGTGGAGATTGGGTTTGAGATTGGATTTATGGGGCTGGGTTACGGTGGAGATCGGGTTATGGATCACAGCGTGGGTTGAATCGGTTGGGGTTGGGTTACGGTGGAGATCAGGTTATGGGTTACGACGTGGCTTGAATCGGTTGGGGTTGGGTTATGGTGGAGATCGAGTTATGGGTCACGGCATGGCTTGAATCGGCGGTTGGTTTTGTGGGTTGGTTTGGTGTTTTGGTGGTGTGGATCAGCGCTAGGTTTGTTGCGGTGGCGCTGTGGCAGCGCTGGGTTTGTTGTGGTAGTGTTGTGGTTGTTTGCAACGGTAATATCATGGAGATTGAACTGACAGGACAACACAGAAGCTTTGGATCCCACAGAGTCTGAATATTTACAGCAATGCCACTAAGTTTCCTATCTCAATTTTTGAAAACACACATTTCTTGTTTCTTGTTTCTTGTTTCCATCACTCTAACTCAAAATTTGTGAGTTTTGAGTGATGGAAACACAATGTGAAAATCAAGCCAAACAAAAAAATTTGTGTAGGTCCCATGTGCTTTGATAACTGAGTTATGAGTTTTGAATCATATCACTCAAAACACCTCTAAACCAAACAGGCCCTTACTCTCTCTTTTTCTAGGTACAGCTTATTTTTTAAGCAGAACAAGCTCATCCAGACACACTAATGTGTACTCTTAGTAAGTTCAGGGGTCCAATCCCCTGGCCTTCCAATATGAGTGTCCGACTCACATCACATTAACTACTGTGGTACTTTATTTTAGTAATAATAAATAAAAGAAAGGACTGGCAATGCCAGCTGATCTATGACCACTATTACTAGTTTGGCGTAATCCTAACACATTTTTTTGTAAAAGATATTCCCCTTTCCAAAGATTGAGACAACAAATTTACAAAAGAATCACTGCAACATTTAGGTAAAAAGAGCTTGTCATTGAGCTCTGTCTAATACAAGCTAGCTTGGCCTCATTTTGTAATATTGCATAAAGTTTAACAAGAAAAGATACAATTTTTTACGTGAGGATATCCTGCTTAGAAAATGAAGTAGACTACAAGGACTCTCACATGCCTGATATAGATAACTAACATGCCACGAGAGATGGCAAGACCATCTCATATTGAGACACAAGTTCCCAATGGACACGTTCTAAATAGACAAAACCTTGTAATCATATAGCACATGAGCTGATATACAACTGTATGATACAAAGAAAAATAAGTCCGCCAAGATATCAGTGTAATAAAGACAAATATAATATAGACCATCTCGGTCATCAAAGTCTGCATAATCGACTTACTTGTGCTCAGATTCATCTTGGATGAATGCATGAAGTCCTTCCACAGCTAAGGAGAATGACATAAACAGAAGAAACAGCTGTCTACACAGGCAGCAGGACAAAAAAACATCCGCATGTTAGCCCAGATAATGCAGCTAACAAGAAAAAGATCAATTAATATTGTGATAGAAATTCCCATTTTACGAACGCTGTGCAACTTATAAGAGATTTAATTTAAGGTAAAGCAAAATAATGTGTCTACAGTTGCCATTCTGGGCAATTTTCCATATTCTAAAGCAATGCTTGCATACAACTTTATCTCCACCTTTGGAAACTATATTATATGCTAAAGATAGGTTTTTTTTTCAGTTAATGCAACCAGAAACATCATCTTCTTTTTTTTTCTTTTTTATTGGTAATCTACACCAATGACCTGAACCTCAACCCATTCTGTGGAGGAGGAAGAGCCATTTGAACAGGTCATTTTCACTAGTTAACTATTTCTTCTTTCTTGACATTGAAATACAGTGCTTACTAGCAACAAAATCCTCACTGAACCTCTATTAAGTGACAATTACCTCTCCATCTCCTCCTAGATGTTGTGGTTCCAAAGTACATCTTTCTATACCATTAATAACATTGTAATCATGTCAACCATACTTAAATCACAGGCTTAGCATGTGTCAATATGTAGCATAGACATGAATTATTAAACTAGCAGCTTTGGTACAAAAAATACTGCAAAACCAGTCTCAGTGTCCAAAACAGTGTCAACACAATTATTCATGCATAAAACAAAGCAAAAGACACTGCAATTCAAGTGCACTCAATATTTTAATCTTATGAAAGAATCATCATGTAATAAAGATTTTTTTTGGGGGGTATGCTTATGCGATAATGTTTAAAACTGAAATGCAGTGGGTGAAGTCAAATACTTACAGCATTTGTAAAAGCAGATAAGACTTCTAGCCTCTTGTACCTGATAGAGAGAAGAATTACAATGAATCAAATTCATTTCCATCAAATCAATTATATATAGTCTAGATGACATTATTGGAACATAATATGATGAATTTCCAAAATGTGCATATTCCAGGGGGACAATTGGGATGAACACATGAAAGAGAGGAAGAATGAATGGTCCAAAACAACAATTTACAGTCAACAGTTCTTGGCAGGAAACACTAAATAGATTAGATGAAACAACCATCCTACAAAATTCTCGCATCCATTCCAGTAGAAGCAAAAGAGTGATATCAACAAAGTGACAATAAATGACTTTATTCAGCTAAATCAAAAGGTTCAATTCAGGTTGATTTTCTTGGTATGATGACAGTTTGTTTATCTCACCCATAAGTGTAAACTCCATCTGGCTTATTTCTTGAGGCAGCCATTGCAAACAATGAAAATGTCAACAGGCCACAGCCAAAAGTTAAATGAAAGGCATCGGAGACCAAACCTGAAATGACACCAGCAACCAAGACAAGGAAATTAATATAGAAAATACATTTAAACTTATAGATAAAATCATAGATAAAAAGAGAACTACAAAACTTAAAATCAACAGAGAATTCTCTATTGACCCCAGGTGATTTGAAATAGCCTAACCATTACCATCTCATGTAGAATTTAGAAATGAAACAAAAAGAACACTTTAGAGATGGCTAATGAAGTTATAACGAAAAAGGAAAGAGAAAAACTGAGAGACAACAAAAACATTACAGAATGACTGAAGCAACAAGCTCTTTATAAAGCTTAGGGGACTCTTTGGAATAACACAAAACAGACCAGCCACATATATGATTTAACAGGGGGGCAGTTTAAGAAAGTTTAGTAAACCTAATAATGCCTGCTACATGGTTCTGCTTGTTCTAGTTTAGGACCTAAAACTGGATTGAGTACATATAAAATTTAATGCTATTGAGCACGAGGAGAGTAAATTATAAGAGAGCAAGGGAGAGGAAAGGGAATAGCTTTTTTATATAAATAAAGAAAATAATTATTAATTAAAAATTTTATTAGAAAATAGGAAAGCTCA
The DNA here is from genome assembly GCF_002906115.3 of Quercus suber. Classification (NCBI taxonomy): domain Eukaryota; kingdom Viridiplantae; phylum Streptophyta; class Magnoliopsida; order Fagales; family Fagaceae; genus Quercus; species Quercus suber. The sequence continues at coordinate 1,088,567 of NW_027069590.1, read as the reverse complement.
TCCCAAGCCCAAGAAAAGGAGGGCTGCAGTAGCCAGTAGGTTGACAACCAGCATAAAATTTAGTTATTCTATTATGAATGGAAAGTAGAAGTAATAAAAAAAGACATGTCAATTAAGGAAATAACAAAGAGTATAACTTTAAATAGAATAGAATGAAGGAAAAAAAATACATGTGGCTGACCCTAACTAATCTATTGAGGATCCATAGTCAACCCCAAAATTTTGGGACTTGGGCTTTGTTGTTAATGTTATTGTTATTGTTCTTCTTCTTCTTTTGGGTTAAGTGGAGGTGGGGAGATTTGAACACAGGTTCTCTCCAATTTCTCCCCATGGAGAGAACCAGGCAATCATAAATCCAAGCAATCCATGAAATCTACTGAAGAATACATAATTCCCTCAACTTAATCCAACATTCAAAAAACACCAAAATAATACACTTGATCTCAATAATAGATCTCTCATTGTCTTCAAATGTTCAATTGTTTCATTCTCTCCAAATTGTCCACATAAGGCAGTGTGAAGTTCCATTCGGAATGATTCTATTCCTAAGTCTCCCATACATCCCCTTCAAACAAGAGTACACTTCAATTACCTTCTTTGGCAACACCAATGAACCCAAAAGCCAAAAACACAGCACCACATATCATGAGCAAAAGAGTAATGTAACAAAACATGATACACAGTTTCAGAGCTACCCTTTTACATATAACACCAATTGACCAGCACAACTTTCCATTTAATAAGATTGTCCAATCAAAAGGGGAGAGGGCACTGGAATATTTCTTTTTAAAAGTATCCTTGCTCTTTTCCTCTCCTCTCCTCCAAACATAAAGTGTGGTTCCACTTCTCTTCCTCTTTTTAATATCTTAGGTATTGGACTCACCCTAACTCTACCAAGAAAACCAGCTTTGCAACCTAAATTCAAAACCCATATGCATCTACTCGTTGGATTTTTCTGAGCAGCCATGTTTACATGGCAAGAGAACTTCACATTATTCTCTTTAATTTTTATAATTATGACACCATAAGTGAAATGGCTAATTACTCTTTCTTCACTTCCTCATTGCCATAACCACAGGGGATTCCATTCAGATTTTGTCTTATGCTTCCCCTACATTTTCTTGTCTTTTTTCTAAGAACACTCCTACATCTGTGAAAGTTTCCATCACTCTAGCTTGGCATTCCCAAACAGTTAGCAACGAATATACGGACAAACTTCTTGTTCTTCCAAAAATTGTTATCAGCAACAATTGAGAAGTTGGAAATAGAGAAAACATCAGCAATAAATAAGACTAGGGAAGGTTTATTCGAAACAGCCTTTACAATAGAACTAGAATCTCATCAATATTTTGAAACAAACAGAAATCAAATTAAATGGTATCCCCAAATAGATTGGCCAACAATTGAGGAAATTGTTAGACTATTCTATAAAGTAACAGCAAAAACATAAACATAAACATATACAAAGTTTTAAACTTTTTAAACCCAGTTTCAATTGCATTGGATTATCATATTTCAGCTAAACTCAATCAAATTCATAGCTTATAGGTACATAATCTATAGAATCCAAGTACCCAACAGACTTATCATGTAGAAATTGCTAAAGTGAATTGAAAAAACAAGGATTAACGTTGAAAATTCTTACCAACACGCCCCGTAAAGAGGCCGATAGCTAATTCCGAGGTGGAATACGCAACATTAAGCGAAATCATGAGGAACAACCTCTTCATGTACCTATTACCGGTCCTTAGGATCCGAAAAGCCGAGGAAACGAACAACGAAACCGAGAATTTCTCCGCCGGTCCTTTACTTTCACCGTAAAAGTTGTCGAATCCAGGCGGAATGTCTATGCTGGAGACGCTACGAGAGAGCAGAGGCTTCGATTGTGAGAACGAAGCTTGACGCGAAAACGCCAATCTCCGATCGGTTGAGCCGAGCCCGAAATCCGAATTCCTTGAATTCTGGGAATCCTTTCCCGATGATGTGTAGTACTTGAACGAATCGCTCTTGTCCATTTTCTCAATCCACCCAAAAAACCCCTAATCAATTTTCTTTTCTTTTCTTTTACGAGAAAAACTAATTCACCAAGAGAAGGAAAACTGTGACTTATTAAGGGAGTTGGAATTTTCAAATTATTGACTTGAAGATTTAAAAAGACCGTGATTTTTGAAGCTTCGTAATGAGAAGTTTTTTTTTTTTTTTTTTTTTAAATGTGTATGAGATTGAGATTATGGATTTGAATGGGAAAAAAAATGTGAGGTTGAAATGAAACGAACGTAATTGTGTTATTGTGATACGAAATTGAAATAGAAATTGTACGAAGGAGAGTGGTTGGGCGAAGTCAAGTAAAGGAGAGTGTAGAAAGGTTATATATATATATATATAAATCAGACAGTGGCTATGGCTAACGGTGTAAAAATATTTTGAGTATTCAGTTTTTAATTTTCAATTATTATAGTGATGGATCAGCTGCGACAAGTGAGCTGCCCGCCATAAGAGAATGAGAATGAGAATGTATCTCCTATGACTATGACCGGGCCTCTCCCAAATATCTAGGTTCCACTCTTTTTTTCCTCCAAAAATTAGAAGGTTCACTAATATGTGAGATAGGTTCGTAAGCATCTTTTGTAGTGAAGTTAAAAATTTAACTATTTAACATTACAAAAAATTATTTTATTTATTTTATTTACACATATGCTGTAACAGTATATCTATTTTAACTTTCAATACAATAAAATAATATAAACATCACAATAAAATAAGATATCTATTACAATAAAATAATGTATTCACTACACACAATCATCACAATCACACACACAACCAAGCAAGGAATAAATTTTTTTTTTTTTTAGCTCTAAGCTACAATGCACATTCATAAATAGACGTGCACTATAGCAATGAAGCTAAAAAAATAGGTTTAGCTCCACTGTTGTATGGTTATTTTTGTGTTTTAGTGGAGCTAAAATAGCTATTGTAGGGTTAGTTTTTGTAGCTCAAGCCCAAATTGTTTGGATTATGAGCCCAATGAACCCAGAACAATGAATTTGTAGAGAAAGGGTGAAAGAGCTAAGCTGATTATGAACTAAACAATAATTAACTATGGTGTTAAAGAAGGAACTGACATAAAAACACACTTCAAAACTTTTCAATTTGATGTCCGAGGAGGAATATTATTGAATGAAAGATCAATACAATTCCTAGAGCTCTATCCCTCTCTCTTTTTTTCCCCCTCCCTATCTCCAGAGGGTTTTTTCCTTTATATAGCATCTTCTCTCATCATCTTCATCGTCCATTTGTTCTTCATCTAAGTGTCCACTTGAGTACATGTCATGTCAGGTCTCCTCTTTAGCTCTCTGTGAGTGGTAGTAGTTGAGATGACACTGTTCAGGGGTTTTCTCCACATTAATGCAGCCAGAAAAGCAGATGCAGTGTATTTAATGTGATGGTGGCAGCTTTTCCTTTTAGATATTTCTCCATTCTTCTCATCTCCAAACATGCCCAAAGCTTATCTAGATCACTGAAGTCGCTAGGAAGATCACTCGAACCCTCCAGATATTTGCTTGACCAAGAATCTTTGCATCCGAGGAGAATGACCTCTTCGGACCACTGGTTCTCTCTTCGAACTGTTCAACATTCATTTTCAGGTATCTTTCTTTCATACGGACTCCTTCTCAACAGCCTTCACCTCTTCGGACACATAGTATCTTTCAAATAGGGCCTTAAGCCCAATACATAAGTTTGGACTTCCACCCCCTACAATAGTCCCTCAAAATTTTAATTTTTCCCTCGTATCAGAGGAGAAAAAAAAGGATTTTGATTTGTTACGGAATAAAAGTCAAAAGTACAAAAATATCTGAGTTCACACGTGTAGGAGCATAGATTTAGGCGTTTCATAACTGCTGCTGCCGTTTCAATATTCCCAAAGCGCTATTAATTACTTCAGCCGGTGTTTTGTCTTTGTTATCCAACGGTGGACTACTGATCCAACGGACGTGGTTCTTCCTCGAAATTTAGGCAGGATGACTCCTACCCTTTCGTTTGTCTCTATATAAAGCCCTAGAAGAGGTTTTTCCTCCTTTACTTTATAGATTCTCAGACTTTCCAGCAAACTAAAGCACTCAAATCCATCAAGCTCTTCAATCATCAAACCTCGAATTTGCAAGAATCTCTATAAGTTTAAAGATCATTCCCCGATCTAGTTTGTGTAAGTTCTCATCTATTCAAACCTTTCATCTTCTCCTCGGCTAGCTTCCTCGGCCTTCGAGTAGTCAATCCCCAGTCACTGCGTTTAGAGTCTCCTCTTTCTGGTTTATCTGAGATGGGTAGATTTCAGTATCTGGTGGACAGCCCCACCCAGATGGAGGAATTTAGGGCCACATACCAAATACCTCAAGATGTGGGTTTGAGATATTGCCCTCCAAAAAAAATACTAACAGATCGAAAAGCGGGTGAAGTCATAATCCCCATCATCGCCTTCCTAGAATGAGGAATGACTATCCCTATGGGCCCCATCACCACTAATTACCTTCGAAACCATAAGCTTAGTCCTGAACAATGTGCGTCTAACGTTTTTAGAATCTTAGGAGCAATTGACGATTTGAACCGTCATCTAGGATTGGGACTCACCTGGCTGGACGTGGTACATATGTACGAGTGTCATAATCAGAAAAAAGCGGGATATTATCTTAAATCCCGATCCGACGCAGTTAGGCTCGTCTCCTGTCTTCCCAAATCTAACAAAGGGATGAAAGACGATTATCTGATCGTCTCGGGCGCGTGGCATGACGGTCTTCACTACCCAACCTGACCAGGAGAGCTAGGTGGGGGCATCCTAGATTTAGGTTTGCTAACAGTAGACTTAAGATCGACGTTTTTTAACAACTTTGTCCTCTCTGTGTTATTATTTTCAAGTTTCTGATTAAGTTCTGTTGTGATGTTGACAGATAAAGACCACGTTTCCCCTCGACTGAGTCTCACAAACACTGCTGCGCTCAACTATCTACTACGATCGGAAATATTTGTGAGTGAAGACGGGCAACTTCGGTTGGTTCCACTTATTCTTGGTTACACGCCCAAACCATCCGATTTTCAGCTGGTTGGCAACGCGATAAGACAAGGAGATTATCGCATCAACCACATCGACGTTGCTCGGAAAGACTTTTTGGCTCTGTTTGATCTTCCCCCCGTGCCACATCCAAATCCGCAGGGTGTACCGCTACTCATCTAGCCGGTTCAACAAATTCCCCTCGAACCAGCAGCAGAAGGCGAGAGTGTTGCTTCTTTGACTTCTTCACTCGAAGAGCAAATTGATAAATTTACCTTCAGAGAGGCCTCAGGAGAGGTTCAAGTGATACATGTTTTGGACCCCGAGGAGGAAGTTGACAGGCAATCTAGTGTCCGCCCTCCTGTCTTGATAACAGCTCTTCCAGAAGACTCTTCAGACAAAGAAGACGACATGGCGAGCTTGAAAGATTTGATGAAGAATAGAAACAAAAAAGCTGGGCCCAAGGAGACTGGGACGTCTCAGCCAGTTGTTAGTCTTCCTCCACCACCTCCTCAAATTCCCTCTGACCTCGACTTAAAACCATTGCCAGATCCAAAGAAGAAGAGGCCTATTACAGATAATGAAGAGAGGCAGGTGGTGCCTCCAAAAGGGGCAAAGCAACATAAAGTAGATAAGGGTCAACGGAGCAAAAGGGCTTCGTCAACTAAGGACCGAGATAAAGATGTTGCTGCTGAGGTGCGCCGAGGGCCGTGCACCTAGTCCCCTAAGCTAGAGCTGGACAGTGCTCCCATCCCTTGGGATACCTCCCTTAGGAATTACCACGGGGGGAGGGTAGGTTTAGTTGCTGAAACCCTGGAGCAGCCACTCCTCCTTCCAAAGGATATGGAGTCTTACGGCGCTTCAGCCAGTATGAACTCTTCTTATCCCTCAAAAGGGATTTGGCCATGGTAAGTGAACTAGTCCATTTTTTTTTTCAATTAAAATGTTGATTAATTAATTAATTAATTAATTAATTAAATTAATTTTTTTTTTTTTTACTTTGTATTGAAAGTTTTTCTTCTACTATATAGATTACCCAACAGGTTTACGTGGTCGAAGAGTGGAATAAAAGAACTTTTAATGAAGCCCAGGCTGAGGCTCACACTCGGTCTGAGGTTGAAAAATCCCTGAGTAGTCTAAAGGAAGATTACTCTCGGCTGTCCGAGCATCTAAAAGATATGACAAGCCAAAGGAATAATCTTGATGCTGGCCTAAAGACCGCTAAAACGCAGGCCGAAGACCAGCGCAAGCAATTGCGCATAACCGAGATCAATCTAGAGACACAGAGAGAGACGGTCAAAGGTCTTCGTGCTAAACTAAAGAGAGTCAAGAAAGCTGCTCAGTTGGCTGAGAAAGATGCTCAGCTGGCCAAAGAGGCAGTGGAGGCTGAGAGACAGGCAGCATATACTCTTAGGGTGGAGAAGACCCAACTCAAACTTACTGAAGAGTTCGCAAAGGTCTGCAGGGAATACTGTGATGTGACCTGGGATAAAGCCCTTGAAGCTGTTAAGGTCCCTCCAGAGGCTGACTTGAGGCAGCCTAAGAGTGTTTTCTATCACCTAGACATTTGCGAACTCTTAGAAGTTTCGGAGCAGCCTGTAGTCGACCAGACCCTTCCTGATCCTACTGAAGCATCCAAAGAGTCTAGTCAGATTGGAGACCAGGGCAAGCAGACTGAGGATCAAACTACGAATGCTGCTACCCAGCCCAACCATACTTCTGACCCTTTGGCTTCTCAAATGAAGACTTAGACATTTAAGAATTTCTATTTCGTACTTGTATTAGTTAGTTAGTTAGTTTTATTTTTTATTTATTTTTTTTTTTTTTTGTAAGGGATTGCAATGTACTTTCTTTTTAATTAATGAAATTATTCTTCTATTTTCTGTCTTCGTCGTACATGTTATGAAATTTACTATTGTGAATAACTATAACTTGTAACTACAGTAATACAGGCTGACTTAACAATAATATCAGACCAATGATGTAAACACCTTATTCAAATATTGAAAGAAGTAGGTCATACAAGAGTTATTAATGAACATCGAATGCAATGAATGATGTGAAGATATTACAGATTTTCTTGGATATCCACAAGGAGTATTGCTAAATACTGATTTTCAGGTTATTTCAATATTTAAGACTACAAGACGAAGTTATTTAAGCATGATTTGTTAAATTTAAACTTTAATAATGACTACAAGACAGTGTTAACTAACCCATATCATTTGGTCCGAGGATTTCAGGCGTAAGTAGATTTAAGTTCAAACACTTAGTCGAAATATAAAGGAGTGTCAACTAACTTGTAAACGAGTGTCAACTGACCCAAATCATCTAATCCGAGGACTTCAGGCATGATTGGATTTAAGTTTAAACACTTAGGAGACTTGTAAACGAGTGTTAACTAACCCAAATCTTCTGGTCCGAGAACTTCAGGCATGATTGGATTTAAGTTTAAACACTTAGGAGACTTGTAAACGAGTGTTAACTAACCCAAATCATCTGGTTCAAGGACTTTAGGCATGATTGGATTTAAGTTTAAACACTTAGGAGAGGTCCAAAGATTTTACATAATAAATTGGCACAATGATTAAAGTAAATATTTGATTAATAATAATACTTTTTAAGGCTGTTTACATTCTAGGGGCGTGGTATTACATGACTATCCAAATCCTCCAAGAAATATACCCCAATTCCAGCTCTTGAAGTAATACGATATGGCCCCTCCCAATTGGGTCCTAACTTTCCCCAAGCTGGGTTCTTTGCAGTGCCCACAACTTTCCTAAGTACTAAATCGCCAGGTTCTAGAGGCCTTAGCTTTACATTGGCATCATAGCCCTGCCTAAGCTTTTGTTGGTAATGTGCTAATCAAACCATTGCATTTTCTCTCCGTTCTTCAATCAGATCCAAACTCTTTTCTAGCTACTCATTGTTGCTGGTCGAACTAAACGAAATAGTCTTTATAGTTGGGAACCCAGTCTCCAGAGGTATGACAGCCTCAGCTCCGTAGGTCATTGAGAAGGGGGTTCCCTATTAGACCTACGAGGTGTAGTTCTGTATACCCATAGTACGTGTGGTAGTTCTTCCACCCATTTGCCCTTTGCATTGTCTAGTCTCTTTTTTAATTCACTAACTATGACCTTGTTAACTGCTTCTGCTTGCCCGTTCCCCTAGGGATAGGCAGGGGTGGAATATTCGTTTATGATTCCCAGTTCACCACAATAACTCCTGAATGCTTTACTATCAAACTGTAAGCCATTGTCCAAAATGAGAGTATGAGGAATCTCAAATCGAGTGACAATATTCTTCCACACATCTGTACATCTACGTCTCTAATGTTGGCCAGATGTTCAGCTTCGACCCATTTGGTAAAATAATCTGTGTCGACCAGAAGGTATTTCCTGTTTCTTGCGGCTTTAGGGAAGGGGCCCACGATATCTAAGCCCCATTGAGCGAAGGGCCACAGGCTAGATAGCGGATTAAGGGTTCCCCTTGGCTGATGAATGTTTGGGGCAAACCGTTGACATTGGTCGCACTTCTTGACATATTCATAGGCTTCTTTTTGCATATTCGGCCACCAATAACCTTGGGTAATGGCTCGGTAAGCCAAGGATCCACCTCCAGTGTGGCTCCCACAGATTCCTTCATGTAGCTCTTCCAGTAGTAACTCAGCCGCTTCAAGATGCATGCATAACAAGTACGGTCCTGAATAGGAATGTTTGTATAATTTCTAGTCCTCGGATAGCCAGAACCTGGTCGCCTTCCTCCGAATTTTTTCAGCTTCGCCCCTCTCTTCGGGCAAAATATCCTCCTTCAAGAATTTAATTATAGGATCCATCCAGCTGAGTTCGGCCTTGATTTGGTAAACTTGAGCTACCTTTCTTCTTGCCTCTATAGGGCCATGCAGGTCCTCAACGAGGATAACCCTCGGCAAATCTTGCATCGAAGAGGTAGCGAGCGTGGCTAAAGAGTCAGCATGCGCATTACCATTTCTGGGGATATGTAGCAAATTAAAAGATTCGAACTCTGACTGCAGACGCGTAACTCAGCTCAGGTATCCCTGCATTCTTTCATCCTTCGCCTCAAACTCACCTTGTACTTGACCAACGACTAATCTCGAGTCTGAGAACACCTCCACTGATTTTCCTCCCATTCTTCGAACCATAGCCATTCCCATTAGTAGAGTTTCATACTTCGTCTCATTATTTGTTGCTGAGAAATCCAGCCTTAGCAACTTTTCAATAATGATTCTTTCAAGGGGATATCAGCACTAGCCCCACTTCAGAACCCTTCTAGTTCGCTACACCATCCACGTACACTTCCCAATGCAAGGGGCTTTGTTGAGAAATCATGCCAACTGATTTTTCATCCATGTCCGAGGTTGGCGTTATTTCTTCTAACCGAGGCTTTGTGAACTCGACCACCAAATTTGCTAGGACTTGACCCTTGACCGATGTGCAAAACATGTACTTGATATCAAAAGCCCCTAAGATCATGCCCCATTTAGCGATCCTCCCCGTGTAGTCAGCATTCCGAAGTATAGCCTTAAGCGGGAGCTGGTGAGAACAATGACTGTATGGGCTTGGAAATAATGAGGTAGTTTTCGTGTACCAAGCACCACTGCCAGGATAGCCTTCTCTAGTGGCAAATAACAAACCTCGGCCTCATGCAGCGACTTACTTACATAATAAACCGGCCTTTACACACCACAATCTGCTTGTATTAACACCAAGCTCATAACATAAGGAGCCATAGCAATGTAGGCAAACAAGACTTCGTCTGGCTCAGGACTAGACATGATGGGTGGCCGAGCGAGATAGTCCTTAAGTTGCTGAAAAGCCACAGCACATTCTTCAGTCCACTCAAATCCCTTTCACTTGTTGATCAACGAAAAGAAAGGTTTACACCCATCTGTTGAACGGGAGATGAATCGATTTAGGGCAGCAATCATTCCGGTCAATTTCTGAACCTCTTTGGGATTCCGAAGATCCTGTAGATTGTGGATGGCCTTTATCTGATCAGGGTTAACTTCGATTCCCCTATGAGTCACCATGTACCCCAAAAACTTGCCTGACCCCACACCAAATGAGCACTTGTAGGTGTTTAGGCGTAGCCTGTGCCTTTTTAGAACTTCAAAAATGTTTTCAAGATCCTTTATATGTTGAGAAACGATCTTGCTTTTTACCACCATGTCATCTATATAAATCTCGATCCTCCTGCCCAACTGTGGCTCAAACATCTTCGTCATCATCCTTTGGTAAGTGAATCCTGCGTTTTTCAAATCAAAGGGCATCACCTTGTAATGATAGTTACCAATAGGGGTGACAAATGCAGTCTTCTCTTGATCATCCAGGGCTAATGGTATTTGGTGGTAACCTTGGAAGGCATCCAAGAAACTCATTTGAGGGTGGCCGACAGTGGCATCTACTAACTGATTAATTTTTGGCATAGGGAATGGATCCTTAGGACAAGCCTTATTTAAGTCAGTGAAGTCTACACACACTCGCCATTTCCCGTTCTTCTTCTTCACCACCACAGTATTTGCTAGCCACTCAGGATAAAAAAAAAAACCTCTTTAATAGCTCCGGCTTGTTTGAACTTTGTTACTTCTTCTCTTACTGCATCAGCATGCTCCTTAGATGGGCGCCGAGGAGGCTGCTTCTTAGGTGTGATCAACAGGTTGACCTTCAGATGGTGACAAATGAATTTCGGATCCACCCCTGAGGCCTCGTAAGCGTTACAGGCAAATACGTCAAGGTTTCTTTTAAGGAATCCTATTAGCTCCTCCTTCTCCGGTGGAGGCATCTGAGATCCGACTTGAAAAAACTTTTCGGGATCGTCTCCAATAACAACTTTTATTAAACCTTCACATCTAGCGCCCTCGTCTGGATCTTCGATGAGCGGTGCCTGATTTTTTAATTGCTATAAGCCCCTTTCGGCCTTGGCTGAGGACTCTGTTTCGGGCTTGTGTTGGATGGTAGCCACTAAGCATTGTCTGGCTGCGGACTGATCTTCCCGGATTTCACAAACTTGCCCTTCGGATGGATATTTTACTTTCTGATGCAAAGTAGAAGAAATAGCTCCTAGCGTATAGAGCCAAGGTTTGGCTACAATTGCCGTATAAAGGGAATACACATCTACGACAATGAAATCCACCTCTACCACCTCTGAGCCAGTCTATACGGGTAATCGTATTTGGCCTTTCGGGGTGACGACTCTTCCTTCAAAACTAACCAGGGGAGAATTGTATGGTGTTAAGTAATCAGGTTTTATGTCTAGCCCCTTGTAGAGATCGGGGTACATTATCTCTACCACGCTGCCCTGGTCCACCATTACCCTCTTTACATCATACCCTCCAATTATAAGGGTGATTACCAAAGTATCATCATGGGGCTGAATGGTTCCAATTTTGTCTTCGTCCGAGAACCCTAGAACCGGTTAAGTATCCGGTCTTGCTCTCCTCGGACCTTGGCCAAAGTCCCCTGCAGGTAACCGGGCTACCGACATAACCTTGGACGGCCAGGATCCTATCCTCCCTTGTGCGAAAAAAATGCCGTTGATAGTTCCCAATGGAGACTTTGAAGAGTCATCTCTCTGGGGCTTCGAGTTCACCTGACTTCCTCGGCCACTGGAGTGATGCAAGAGGTGTCTCAATTTAACTTCACGGACTAGTTGGTCCAAATGATCCCACAGGCTCCTGCAATCCTCTGTGGTATGCCCATGATCTTGGTGGTATTGGTAATAGAGATCATGGTTACGCCTCTCAGGGTTCCCCACCATCTTATTCGGCCACTTGAAGAATGGTTCATTCTTAACTTTTTCCAAAACTTGGTTGCTTGAAGGTTTGTTGATCCTGACTGCCCAGCGAAATATCTTTATGGTTTGTTGTTATTGTAACAGTCCGACCTGAAATCCCTCCTCTCTTGGGGGATAACCTTATCCTTTCCCTTCCCTTACTGTTGATCTTCTTCAACTCTTTTATATTTTTCAATACAGTCTATGAGCTGACGCATGTTAGTAACTGGTTTGCCAGTTAAGGACTTCCTCAAACCATGGTAAGTGGGGAAGCCGAGCTTAAACGTGCTAAGGGCCATTCCATCAAAATTGCCCTCCATATCATTAAACATCTCTCAGTACCTATCTGAATACGTTTTCAAGGTCTCACCCTCTTGCATGCTTAAGGATAACAGTGAAGACAAGGGCCTGGCCACTCTTCTGCATGTGACAAAATGAGAACCAAATGCTTGAGTAAGCTCTCTGAAGGAGTCGATGGAGTCTGCTTCTAGGTTGTCAAACCATCTCATTGCAACCGATCCAAGACTGGAGGGGAAAACTTTGCACATCGGAGCCTCATCTCTGGAATAGACAGCCATCCTCTGATTAAAGTGACTCACATGTTCCACAGGGTCCGTTTTACCATTATAGATGGTGAAGGTCGGCTAGTTAAAACACCGAGGAAGTCTCGCTCCTTCAATCCTGTGCATAAAGGGTGACCTAGAGATTTGATTCAAGGCTTTGCTCATAGCATCGTTCCCTACACCTCCACGTGATGGGCTTCGAGGTTGCCTCTTGCGACGATGCTCCTCTTCATAGGAAAAAGATTCACTGATTAGTGTCTAAGATCTCTGCTCGTAAGTGACATCCTGCTCGTCACCCAAATCTTCATCAGAATACGAAGAAATCCATTTCCCCTTTGCATGGCGCAACTCCCTCTTTAGCCTCTCAATTTTTAGTTGCATATTGTGGTTCTTCTCTACATAAGACACGTAACTTCCTCCATGTGGTTGGGTTCACTCAGGGTGCGTAGTATGCACACTGCCTTCGCTATCTTGTCTCTGCTCCAAATTGAGAAAAGGGTCTACATGTTGGGACGCCCTAGATTCTGCTGGTTGTTGCCCTGGTTCAGCCATTATCAACTATTGCTTCCACTTTCACTCAAGCTCTTTCCACAGACGGCGCCAATTGTAGGGTCAGTTTTTGTAGCCCAAGCCCAAATTGTTTGGATTATGAGCCCAATGAACTCAGAACAATGAATTTGTAGAGAGTGGGTGAAAGAGCTAGGCTGATTGTGAACTAAACAATAGTTAACTATGGTGTTAAAGAAGGAATTGACATAAAAACACACTTCAAAGCTTTTCAATTTGATGTCTGAGGAGGAATATTATTGAATGAAAGATCAATACAATTCCTAGAGCTCTATCCCTTTTTTTTTTTTTCTCCCTCCCTATCTCCAGAGGTTTTTTTTTCCTTTATATAGCATCCTCCCTCATCATCTTCATCGTCCACTTGTTCTTCATCTAAGTATCCACTTGAATACATGTCACATCAGGTCTCCTCTTTAGCTCTCTATGAGTGGTAGTAGCTGAGATGACACTGTTCAGGAATCTTATCCACATTAATGCGGCCAGAAAAGCAGATGCAGTGCATTTAATATAGTGGTGGCAGCTTTTCCTTTTAAATATTTCTCCATCTTCTCATCTCCAGGCATGTCCAAAACTTATCCAGATCACTGAAGTCACTAGGAAGATCACTCAAACCCTCCAGATATTTGCTTGACCAAGAATCTTTGCATCCGAGGAGAATGACCTCTTCGGACCACTAGTTCTCTCTTCAGACTGTTCAACCTTCATTTCCAAGTATCTTTCTTTCATACAAACTCCTTCTCAATAGCCTTCACCTCTTTGGACACATAGTATCCTTCAAACAGGGCCTTAGGCCCAGTACATAAGTTTGGGCTTCCAGCCCCCACAGCTATATAGGTTTTTAGCTCCACTACTACAAGTGCTCTAAAGTGTAAACAAGTCGAGACCAACCGAGTCCAAAATTAAAAATTCAATATTTTCTTTTTCTTTTTTTAACATGAGTCGAGTCTATAAGGAAGTTTAGCTCCTTTTTTTTTTTTTTTTGTTAAGCAAGATCGAGGTTGTTCACGTACTACTTGATCAAATTTTTTTTTTCCTATATATTGTGAATCATTAGTAAAATATTTTACCTCTTCACAATTTTATGAATTTTTACTATGATTAGGTTTTTTATATTATCAATAAGCTACAAATAATAAAATAATATCATATGGATTTATTGATGAACTTGTACCATAAAATTTTAAGTTTATCTATCTATACTATATATAAGAGGATTCTCCTCTTTCAACTACATTTTTATGTAGTTTAAAAATACTCTCACTAATGAAGGGTAACTTAATTAGAAATAAGATCATAAATATCAAATAACAAATTTTATTTTGAATTTAAAAATAAAATTCCTAAAATTTTGGATTTTTTTCCTTCGCGTTAAAAAAAGAAATTACAATTACTGTTTATCTCTAAAATTTATCTTTTTATTTGTTTGAAATATATATATATATATACTTCTAAATTATAATAGATGTAAATTATTAACCTTTACCCAAAAAAAATATAAAAGCCTCTGAACACGCGCGTGCTCAAAGGCTAGTCTATACTATATATAAGAGAATCCCCTTTTTCAATTGGACTTTTATGTGATTCAAACATACTCTCATTAATGAATGCGAATGGTAACTTCATTTAGAAACGGCGTCATAAATGTCAAATAAAAATTTAAAAATAAAATTCCTAAAATTTATGATTTTTTTTTTCCATCACATTTAAAAAAAAAAATTAAAATTATGACTTATCTCAAAAATGTATCATTTTTATTTGTTTGAAAAATAAAAAATATATTTTTTAAATTATAATAAATGTAAATTATTAACATTTACCCAAAAAATAGAAGAGCTTCTAAGCATACGCTCATACGTGTGCTCAGAGACTAGTATAAATATATTAAGATTCTCCTCTTTCAACTGAACTTTTATATGGGTCAAAAATACCCTTAGTAATTAAAGGTAACTTTATTTAAGAATAAAGTCATAAATGTCAAATAACAAATTTCATTTTAAATTCAAAAAGAGAATTCCTAAAATTTAGGAGTTTTTCCCTTCACGTTTAAAAAAAAAATAATTACAGTTACTGTTTATCTCTAAAGTTTATCCTTTCTATTTGTTTGAAAAATATATATATATATATATATTTCCAATTTATAATAGATACAAATTATTAACTTTTATCCTAAAAAATAGAAGAGCGCACGTGCATGCGTGCTTAGAGGCTAGTATTATATATAGTTAAATGGGGTCTTTGTGTTCATGAGCTTATTCAGGAACACATTATTATGATTAAGCTTAGCTCATTTAATAATTGAGGCCAAACTTAAGGCTTGAACTTAACTTATTTTCTAAACAAACGAACATAAACAAGCTTTTTCCCAAGCTAAACTTGAGCTGTTCATACTTTATAAGCAACTTCTTTCATCTACAACCTTACATGAGAGACCAGTAAATAAGATAATTTTCACTGCTAAAAGGTTTTTTTCTTTTCTTTTCTTTTCTTTTCTTTTACTATTTGAAAAAAATTACATTTTATATCTAATAGTTTTGGAGAGTTGAAAAGGTAAAAAATTGTACCTTGAAGCCAAATGAGATGAACAACATTAAGTTTAGGTTAGGGCTATACAAGTGGCAATTTTTGTTAATGAGTCATGTTCAAGGTAATACCGAGATAATGGTATTCAAATAGATAGTTCAATCCTAATCTGATTCATTTACTAATTGTGTCATAGTGTCTCAATCCTAACACAATATGTTTAATAAGCACGCCGGCTCAACTTAACGCATTTTGATCCATTTAATATAAAAATATAGTTTTTTTTTTCTTCTTTTTTTAGGCTAACATTCTTTTTCCTTTCTTTCTTTTTTTTTTTTTTAAATGGTCATCACATCTATTTCTATTAGAGTCAGAAAATGACAATGTACATTGATGCATTACATTTACTGATTTACATGCATTATCAGGTCCCAGGACAAGGACACGTGCCCTTTTTGATTGCTTCGAATTAGAAGTAATACTAATTAAATAAAAGTAACAAAATGTTCCCATTTTTTGCAATTAATTTTGGTGATGAGCAATGCTACCGTCACAATAAATTTCATAATTTTTTTTACAATAATTATATTAGCAAGTTTTTACTAGTTCTTATCTTGACTCATTACTAATATCACTTTTTTACCTATCATTAACAAGATACTACATTGCTCAAAAGAGTATATTGTGTATAGTATAACTTACCCATCATTCCTTAAAAGTTACCATAGCTTTTAAGTGGAGTTGTGGTGTGTCTTTATATTAAGACCCCTTTCCCTCTCTCCAGAGTGTGTTTGTTTCTCCAAAAAAAAAAAAAAAAGGATACCACATCACAATCAGATGTGATATTTTTTTGAGTTTATAGAATTTCCTTTCAATGAAACCAACTTATTTAAATAAACATAAAAAATAAAAAATAAAGTTTTTAGCCCTTGCACAAAATGGAAATGGTTTTTAGTATCTCTTTGGATTAGTATTTTTTTAATTAATAAACAAATAATTTTATACGGAAAAAGTGAGATTTTAAAAAGTTTTACATAAATAAACAAGTTAATTTCTCTATTAAAAAAAACAAACAAAAACCTATTCCAAACACGTAGATACAATACAACACTTTTGACAATGGACTCGTAAATTTGATTCATCTTTCGGAAGAAAGTAACCACCCCATTAAATCAACTTCAATTGAGAGGTTCATCTCTAACCCTTCAAAGAAAATTATCTTCCAGGGAGATTAATATTTTGGAATCTCAAAACTGCTCAGCAACAATCAGAGTAGTTCGGAACGCTAGGCAGGTGCTCATTTGAAGTTGCTGTAAAATATTCCAATTATCTTTTTGAATTTCAGTTCATGTTTACAAGATTTCCCACCAGATCCTATTCTAAGAAAATTTGGATCTTCCTTGTAAAGACAATCCAATCATGCAGTTCAATCTCATCGATTTACATTCTCTTCCACAATATGCTGAATTTTCAGCTCCACAATTGTGTCAGATCATCCAACATTATGGATTGATATCAAGATTTGATGTTGAATTCACATGAGATGAATGGATTTTGAGAGTCCAAAGATATACAGTGACTACCGGATTCCAGGAACATTTTCCAACTCGACTAGTAAGTTTCTTTTAGTTCCTAGTTTCAAATGGGAACCAGGCCCTGCAACCAGCAAAACATAAAATCATACAACCCAAACATATTAAGGGTATTTTTCTATAATAAACATATGTGACATTGTTAAAATAATGAATTCGAGAAAGCAGTTTTTATTAGATATTTCAAAATTTACTAATTTATTAATGGAAGACAGAGCACATACAAAAGACCAATACAAGGTCACACCTGCAATTTCATTTAAAAAACACATTGACCCATCACTTGATAGCCTCAAGACATCAATTATGTCACACATGCAGAAACATCAAGAAAATAAAACTATTTCAAACCGAACTATTGAATATATCCCTGTTCCTAAAGGACTCACCATCTTGTCAGGATTGCAGATGATAATCAAGAGTAAAAGCATGAATATCAGAAGGACTTGTGCCAGGCCTGACAATAACCATTAGCAAAGAATCATATGTGAGAAATAAGAACATCATTCAAAAATTCAAGATATTCCAGGTTCAAAACATTCATAAGAGTCGAATTCCATCAAACTCAACAAAGCCTTGCATCAACTATTTATATCGTGCAAAAGGATTTCAATAACAATTTTAAGAAGCATCTTGAGGATGGACTCTAATTAGAAGCATTGGACTTTCCAATGATGGACTCTAATTAGAAGCATTGGACTTTCCAATGAAATTTCCAAATTGATCTCATTCACTCCCTCATACATCAAAATTTCAAAGAACTGAAACTCCCCCTTTTTCTTTAAGCTTCTTTTCTTCCAATTCAATTCGTCATTTACCTTGGCTATCTTAATTTTTCAAATAACCCTAAAGTTTCTATCACCAATTGGTTTACTCAATACACTCCAATCTTTTGTATTACTTTCATTAAGAAGTTTATTAAAATAATTTTTCCATCTCTTTAATCTATTCTTATACTAACACATTTTGATCTTCATCTTTAATGCACTTGACATCATTCAAGTCTCTTGTTTTCATTTCCCTTTATCCCTTGTCTGAGCAAGTTTATAAATATTCTTTCCCCATCATTCGTCTCCAAAATAAGAATGAGAATTGTAACTAAAACTGAATGTATGGAAACTTAAACTTGATTTTGCACATAAACAAACAGCATGACCATACACGTATAGCATTGATCTAATAGCACATAATTGACATGAATTTGTACTTTATCCTTCACCCAAAAAAAAAGACTGTAACATTACTTTTTCCTTGTTCATTAGTTTAGGGGACCAACTTATGCATTAAGGTACCAGAGTTAAACGTTTCCTCCCAAAAAATTTGAATAAATCTCTACCTCTTTTTGATTGTACCATAGTGGAACTTTGGTTTTCCAGCTTTAACATCTTCAATATACTGCAGCCACAAAAGATATGACAACAGGATATAAGATTTGTCTGACGAAGAGTTTAATAATAACGATAAAGTTTCATTGTTCAAAACTGGTCCATACCAAATTCAAGGTAACAAACATTGATGAGAATGCCAGGGAATTAAAAGGTATATCATTGAGGGCAAAAAGCTGGCATTCTGACGATTCTGGACCTGGTGAGAACTGGGGCTTCTTGAGCTTTGCCAAGAATATTATGTAAGTCTGTTCCAAATAAGGTATAATGAATCATGCAGACATCTTTAGCAAGTACACAAAATCCATATGAGCTAAGTAAAAAGATGTTATCCCTTACTTGGCCAATAAGAGGAATATCCAACTGAGCAAAAGGAGACAGCCCTTCCACTTCTGCATTTGCTTCTTCCCAGGTTTCCCTGATTGCCCCTTCTGCAGCAGATTCCCCTATTTCCATGTAACCAGCAGGAAGAGTCCTATTCAATAACACCCAATCATCCAATTAAGATTATGGTTGAAAACAATGATACTAGAGGCAACCTTCATCATAACAGAAAATGTGTGAGTACCCCAGTTTGTGTTTTGGAAGTTTTTTTTTAATAATTTTTTTATTTGTTTTAGGAAATGATTGTGAAGAAGAACCGAAATGAACAAATAGGCTAGTCCTTCCCCAACTAAAACTACAAACATGTACATACATACCAAAGACCATAAGAAGGTTGAATCTTCCGCTTGCAAAGTAGGACCTGGTTATCATGCTCAATGAGGCAACCCACAACCTATAAGTATCAATTGAACAATTATTAAGCAAAAGGAAACCAAATTAATAAGAAGGTAATTAGACTTTGATTAGAGCACAAATAAGAATGAGGACCAAACATAAATAACAAACGCATTAGCAGCAAAACTTTTCCAATCCATTCATACTTATAGCTATAAATAAATAACCCAACTCAACTATCAACCATATTCATTTTTTATATCAGTAACTGACTTTATTAAGAACTAAAATTATAAAGGATAGATATACAAGAAGAATAGGTGAGCATGTCATACAAAATTTGCAGAGCAATCCATAGGCAAACCAATTTCTATTGAAAAAAGAAATAGAGATGAAGAGGCTCAAAATCTAAATTTACAATGCAGACACTCTCATCATCATTGTACAATTTCTTGATACTGATTCATTGCTCTATAGATTGAATCCTTGAAAATTCAACCAGTGTGGCCTAGGTTGTGGAATAAGTGCCTACAAGCAACAAATGAAAGATATTCTTGTCCACCAACCCGTGTGTCACAGGGTCAAATTTTTCTTTTAAATTTTCTGCCTGTGATAGCACTAAGCCCCTGACTTAGTCTCAGCCAACACTCCCCACACACACACTACAGCAATCACTTAGAACAGAATTATTAAGGAAATTCGCATACACAGCACACACAGTATTTACAGGGCACCAACCCCAACCTTTATTACTCAATATCAAGTACAAAGGAAGCCTGGAGAATACACACGAAATTCTCTAAGCCAAATATACACTCTCTGCCATTGACAGCCCCAATAGCCTAGGATAAATATACAGAATAAACTGTCACAGCAGTTACTACCAAGTAACTGCCCCTGTCCAGGACTTGCTGCCACATGTGGTCTGACTTAGGACACCTCTGCCTGATGTTATCTTGGTTTGCTTTCCACGTTTCCAGCCCCTACATAGCAGGTCTGATCATCCAGAAAACCAGGAATTGCTTGATAACTGCCAATAATTGCTGCTGCACACTCTACACATGCCAGCCCATGTATCAGCACATCATCATAGGGCCTCTGCCCATGCTTCAGGAACCCAAACCAATTGTTCCATCACATTTTAGAAGGCTTGGCCTCCTGCCCAAGCCCTTCTCATCAGCATCACAGCCCACATCACATGTCCATATGCAGCACACTAAGTAATCGCTATCAGTCCACTCACTCAAGTCCATGCATTCTGCCAGCACCAATCAGCTCAATGCCTTGCACAGCATATCATAATCACAGCAGCCCAGCACTACCTTGCATTTAAGCCACCAAGCTCACACACAAAGCAACCATCAACCAAACCACTAATGCCATGCATCATCACGTAGGGTCAGCACCACCTGCTGCTGCCCAACATCAAAATCTGTCTCTGCCCACCATGGTCCTCCTCCACCATGGCCTTGGGGCATCATATGGAGCAAAGTGCCTCCACATGCTGCCCCTCATCATGCTCTTCATTATGAATCCAGCAGGGAGACTGGGCTTGTCCCCTTCAATGAGCAGTTAGGAACTTCACTAGATAGGCATGAGGAGCCATTGGTGTGTTGAGAAAACATTGAGCCATGTGACTGGCCTGATGTTGTCCAAGCACTCCAATTCCTCATGCCATCATCAGCAACGTGTAATGCTCCTAACAAACCACCCCTACCAGAAGAAGCCGACGTCCTCGTCGGTAGGGTATCCTCAAATTCCTTTACCTGTTTCTCAAACTGCCACAACGTAGATGCTTTCTCCCAACTTGCTTCCGATTCAGCCGCCCCTTTCCACTTTGCTAAGTAGAAAGTTATCATATTTCCTCCCTTTCAATATCCTGTCACCTTCATGTCAAGAATTCTGTCCACTTCTCTATCAAACTGAACCATGACAGTAGGCGGGGCACGCCTTGCCTCATTCCTTGTAGGATCATCTTCATCTTCATGATAAGGCTTTAAGAAGCTTACATGGATCGTTGGGTGAATCTGTAATCTTTCTGGTAGCTTCAATTTGTAAGCTATAGCACCAACTCTCTTTACAATCTCGAATGGACCATCATATTTAGGAATTAAACCTTTGTGAATTGCCTCACTTCTAAACTTTCTCCAAATCTGTGGAGTCAGTTTCAACAGCACCTTGTCCCCCACTTGGAACTCAAGAGGCCTCCTCCCTTTATCAGCATACTTCTTCATTCTCCTCTGTGCTTTCAACAAGCTATCTTATGCCTCCTGCATCAACTCTTGCTTGTTGATAGCAAATCTGTATGCTGCAGGACACCTGCCTCCTACACGCTGTTTAGCAATCTCATGAGGTATGAGAGGTTGCTGCCCCATGGCCAACTCGAATGGACTCATTCCAGTTGATGAGGACTTATGCAGATTGTAGGCAAACTACGCAGAATCCAATAAGTCAATCCAATTCTTCTGGCTAGCAGTCACATAATGCCTCAAATAATCCTCTAACACAGCATTAATTCTTTCGGTTTGTCCATCTGCTTGTGGGTGATTAGCAGTCGAAAACTTCAACTCTGAACCCATCAAACCAAACAGAACAGTCCAAAACCGACCAGTAAATCTTGAGTCTCTATCGCTTACAATATCCTTAGGTAACCCAAAGTATTTCACCACATTCTTATAGAACAAATCAGCAGTCACCTCTGCTGTACATGTACTCGATGCAGCCATAAAAATAGCATACTTTGAGAATCGATCAATCACCACAAATACTGAACCCATCCCCTTAACTTTTGGCAAACCAGTAATGAAATCCATGGAAATTGAAACCCAAGAACCTTATGGTATAGGAAGAGGCTGCAGCAAACCTGCTTCCTTTTGAGTTAATCCCTTGTCTTGCTGGCAAACTAGACAAGTCTTCACAAACAACTCAATATCCAACTCCATTTTAGGCCAATAATAAGAACGGGACAGTAATGTATACATTCTATCCTTACCAGGATGTCCTGCCCATTGTGGATCATGAGTTTCCTTCAGCAACTCTCTTCGAATCTTCCCACTTGGTACTAACAACTTGTTACCCTTGGCATAAAACAACCCATCCTCAAGCTAGCAACGCCTCACAAGGCCTGCATTAACATCCTGCACCAGCTTTTGATAGGTAGCATCAAGCTTAGCACACTCTTTAATCCGATCCACAAAATCTGACTCCACTTTAGTCAAGGCAGCCACATATTCTTGTACCTGTTTGCGGCTAAGTGCATCAGCTACTTCATTGTGCTTGCCTGGTTTGTGCTCTCATACAAAAACATACTCTTGCAGCAATTCCTGCCACCTAGCTTGCTTGGGTGACAGCTTCTTTTGTGTGCTAAAGAAGGTGTTTGCCACATTATCTGTTCTCACCACGAACTTTGGCCCAAGCAGATACACGCGCCATGCCAACAAACAATATACCACTGCAATCATCTCTTTCTCATGAGCTGAACATTTCTGCTCTGCCTCATTCAACTTCTTGCTCTCATAGGCAACAGGATGTTTCTCTTGCACCAACACACCACCAATTGCTTTGTCCGAAGCATCTGTATGGACTTCAAAGAGCAATGCAAAATCTGGCAGACGCAATGCAGACTCACTCGATATAGCAACCTTCAGCTTCTCAAAAGCTTCTTGACATGCATCTGTCCACACCCATTTTCTGTCCTTTTTCAGCAAATCTGTGAGAGGAGTCACCTTCTTTGAATACCCTTGAATAAACTTCCTGTAATAGTTAGCTAATCCAAGGAAAGACCGCAACTCAGCAACCTTACTTGGTGGAGGCCAATCAAGGATAGCCTGCACCTTCCTCTCATCCATCATAACCACACATTTGCTGACCTTATGCCCTAGAAACAAAATCTCTTGTTGGGCAAACTCACACTTCTCTTTCTTAACAAACAATTGATGTTCTCTTAATTTGGAAAGCACCTTCCTAAGGTGTTCCAAGTGATCCTCCAAGGACTCACTATATATCACTATGTCATCCAAATACACAACAACAAAGCGGATACATACTCATAAAAGACATCATTCATCAAATTACAGAATGTAGCAGGGGCATTCGTTAAACCAAAAGGCATAACTAAAAACTCATAAGAACCATACCGGGTCACACAAGTAGTCTTAGGCTCATCCCCTTCAGCAATCCTCACTTGCCAATAGACTGACCTCAAGTCCAGCTTTGTGAAGTAAACAGCTTTGCTCAATCTGTCAAAGAGGTCTTGAATCAAAGGGACTGGATATTTATTTTTCACAGTCACTTTGTTCAAGGCTCTATAATCAACACACATCCGCAATGAACCATCTTGCTTCTTCTGGAACAGAACAGGAGCACCATAAGGGGCCTTGGAGGGCTGAATATAGCCTGCATCTAGCAATTCTGTCAACTGCTTCCTCATTTCAGCCAACTCCATTGGGGACATTCTGTATGGGGCCTTAGAAGGAGGCTTTGATCCTGGAACCAACTAGATCCTATGATCAACAGCACGCCTTGGTGGAAGGGTCTTGGGCAGTTCTGAAGGCATCACATCAGCAAACTCCCCCAAAAGTCCAACCACAGCATCTGAAACTTCGACATACTTGTCCTGCTTCACTTCAATCAATGTAGCCAAGTAAGTTGTCTCACCCTTCTTCAACCCATGCTCAACCTGCATGGCTGAAACCATTGGTTCTTTCCCTTTGCTTGTCTTGCTATTTTCTGCCCCACGCCTCACAGGAATATAGCATGACTGCTTCTCATCAAGTATTAACAATACTCCAAGGAATGGCAGCAATGTAGCCTTAGCAGCCACTAGGAACTCATCACCCAGAATTACATCAAAATCATCTAATTCCATAACTAGAACCTTTCCTGTCCACTCGCCCACCTTAAACTTCACTCCATAAGCAATTCCCAACACAGGTCTTACTTCTGAGTTTACAGCCTTGATCTTACTTGGACACTTACTCATTTTCAGACTAAGCCTTTAAACCATCCAATCAGCAACAAAATTGTGGGTAGCACTAGAATCAAGCAACCCTCAGCCCCATTCTCGTTCATCTCGACTTGAACATAAGACAAACCCCTAGAAGTACCTCCTGCACGTAATGCATTCAGCAATTGCAAAGGGTTTACTCTGCTGGGAACTTCTTCATCGGACTGCCCACTACCATCTTCAACAACCATGGCATTAGGCTTCTCACGCTTTGGACAGTCTCTTGCACGATGAGGGCCATTGCAAATGAAGCAACCAGCATTAAGCTTAGGCTGTTCTTTGCTTGGTTGAGAGGTAAAACTCTCTCCCTTGTTCTTGTTACCCCACGTTTTCTTCTGCTTATCCTTTTTCTTGTCATCTTTCTTCTACTTGTCTCTACCTTTGTCCTTGGACTTACGTTTTTCCTCTTCCCCACTGGGCTTATTGAACTTGTAGTCCACTAAGGCATCTGCAGCAGACATAGCAGAAGGCAGATCACGCACTGCCTACCTCTTTAACTCCAACTGTGCCCAAGGCTGCAAGCCAGACATGAAGTTGAACAGTTTGTCCTCCTCTGACGTGTTCATGATATCCAATATTAAAGAACTGAACGTCTTGACATATTCTCTCACTGTACCCGTCTATTTCAACTTCTTCAAGGCGTCTCTTGCAACCCAAGCAGTGTTGGTTGGCAAGAACTGTTCCTTCAATTCCTTCTTTAAGGCTTCCCACTAGTCAATTTTCCCTCTACTAGCAACAGCATCATCTTCCACACGGATTCTCCATCATAACTTGGCATCCCCTGAAAGATACATGCTAGTAATCGTTACCATCTCTTGACTAGGCACCCTAGCAGCCTTAAAATATTGCTCTATATCCCACAGGAAATTCTCCAAATCCTTGGCATTCCTGGCACCATTAAAGGGCTTCTGTTCAGGTACCTTTACTTTGGTGGCCACTTCCCCCTCCCTAGGCAGGCCACTCACTGCTCTCTTCAACAGAGCAATTTCTGTTTCAAGTTGGCGTTGGGTCTCCGTTGCTGCTTGGTTCTGGGCGTCCATTACAACAGCCAACTCTTCAACACGATTTAACACCAATTCCCTCTGTTCTGCAAGATCATTCCGCACTGCAGTTGTTTCTGCAGAGACAGTATCAAGTCTGTCACACAAAGAAATTTGTTCCCCATCTGCAGGAACTCCAACTATGGTCTCCAAGACAGTCACCCTTGCCTTGGTGTCCGAAGACATTGCAACCTGGCTCTGATACCAATTGTCACAGGATCAAATTTTTCTTTTAAATTTTCTGCCTGTGATGGCACTAAGCCCCTGACTTAGTCTCAGCCAACACTCCACACACACACTGCAGAAATCACTTAGAACAGAATTATTAAGGAAATTCGCACACACAGCACACACAGTATTTACAGGGCACCAACCCCAACCTTTATTACTTAATATCAAGTACAAAGGAAGCCTGAAGAATACACACGAAATTCTCTAAGCAAAATATACACTCTCTGCCATTGACGGCCCCAATAGCCTAGGATAAATATACAGAATAAACTGTCACAGCAGTTACTGCCAAGTAACTGCCCCTGTCCAGGACTTGCTACCACATGTGGTCTGACTTAGGACACCTTTGTCTGATGCTGTCTTGGTTTGCTTTCCACGTTTCCAGCCCCTACATAGCAGGTCTGATCATCCAGAAAGCCAGGAACTGCTTGATAACTGCCAATAACTGCTGCTGCACACTTTGCACATGCAAGCCCATGTATCAGCACATCATCATAGGGCCTCTGCCATGTTCAGCAACCCAAACCAATTGTTCCATCACGTTTTAAAAGGCTTGGCCTCCTGCCTAAGCCCTTCTCATCAGCATCACAGCCCACATCACATGTCCATATGCAGCACACTAAGTTACTGCCATCAGTCCACTCACTCAAGTCCATGCATTCTGCCAGCACCAATCAGCCCAATGCCTTGCACAACATATCATAATCACAGTAGCCCAGCACTGCCTTGCATTCAAGCCACCAAGCCCACACACAAAGCAACCATCAACCAAACCACTAATGTCATGCATCATCACGTAGGGTCAGCACCACCTGCTGCTGCCAAACATCAAAATCTGTCTCTGCCCACCATGGTCCTCCTCCACCATGGCCTTGGGGCATCATATGGAGCAAAGTGCCTCCACATGCTGCCCCTCATCATGCTCTTCATTATGAATCCAGCAGGGAGACTGGACTTGTCCCCCTCAATGAGCAGTTAGGAGCTTCACTAGATAGGCATGAGGAGCCATTGGTGTGTTGAGAAAACATTGAGCCATGTGACTGGCCTGATGT
This sequence comes from Quercus suber, assembly GCF_002906115.3. Taxonomy (NCBI): domain Eukaryota; kingdom Viridiplantae; phylum Streptophyta; class Magnoliopsida; order Fagales; family Fagaceae; genus Quercus; species Quercus suber. Next base: position 1,062,053 of record NW_027069590.1, on the reverse strand, counting down.
TGGCCAAGCACTCCAATTTCTCATGCCATCATCAGCAACGTGTAACGCTCCTAACACCGTGTTAGCAAACAGCATAAAGTTGCTTTCTAAAATCTAGCTAAGCAATCACAATTTTATATTTCTCTTTTCTTTGATAAGCATAAATTAATGTAATTACTCATGCAACAAGTGTACTGCGGTATCTGGTTTAAGCTTAAAGGGAGGGGAAAACATTATAGGACTCACAACAGTTATCAAAGTTGCTGGAAAATTGCTAGGTATCTGGACATCTAGCATAGAATTCACCAATCCACTGTATTTTACTTTGCATATGAAAACATTAGGAGTTTCATGTAAAGAAAGCAACAACTAATGTATCTATGACAACATTTACAGAGATCCTAATATGCCATTTTGTAAAGCAATAAAAATAGACTTATTTTGATGCTTAAAAAAATTAATTGATTTTATTTCAGTAGGGATCCCATACACCTTGAAAGGAAAAATTATAAGTTATAAGCAAATAAAAGTCCATTTATACCAAGAGCCTCATGGCTCAACGATTGGCACCTCTTGTTGTTTCCAAGACATCCTGGATTCGTATCCCCCCTCCTCCATTGTAACTATCAAATTATCCACACACACACACACACAAAAACAAAAAAAAAAAAGTCCATTTATTTCTGGATAAGCAATTTCACAAATCAAAAGAGAGTTTCATCCTATAGTAATTGTAATTGAATAGCATTACCATTTTTGGGTTCTGATAGGCAATCTTCCCACAAACTGTGCAAATAGCCCTCATCTTCTCCTCTCCAGAAGGTATCTCGTGCTTTGTTGGGCCACCACACCACTGACAGAAACTGATCTTACGAACATTTCCCTGCATAACAAAAACTAGAAGAATGAGAAAGAGTAGAGAATAAACAACTGAAGAAAATTAAAGAGACAGTTAATCAACAATATAGGATTTATGGTTTACATTTTGAAAACTTTTACAGGACACATGACAGATTAGAGTTTAAATATATCAGTAAACAATGATCTTTGGCAACAAGAAAAATTGGATTTGTAGATAATTTGACCACAATCATGTGTCCCAACATTCAAAAGTAAGGTAAACCTCACACCTAGAAACACACCCACAATCATCTGACACATTGAGGACCATGTCACTAGGAACCTTTTTTTTTTTTTTTTTTTTTGATGACGTGGAACCTCACCAAGGCAGGGCCCCTTGGACCCACCCCTAGAGAGTACACCACAATTACATGACCCTAACCACCAAAATTATAAATCACGTAATGAACTCCTAGTGGGGATTGAACTCAGGATGTCTAGGTCTAGAGTTCATTCCAAGCCTCCAAATACCATAAACTAACTAGAAAAATTCTACTAATGGACAAAATAATTTAAATTCCTACCTCTCACAACATCCTCTATCAAAGTTAAGAAGAGATTAAGATACTTACCAAAAAGAAGTTAAGAAGAGAATAAGAGGATGGGGAGCCACCTTTTTCTACATGTATGAGATTTGTACTACCAATACATAATCTCTAAAAGTCATGGTTTTCAATTCAAAGTTATTTCAAGGCCTTAAGGTCGGAAGGTGATTGTTCTTCTCCTTGGAGAAGCATATGGAGAGTTGAAGCTCCACCAAGAATGGCTTTTTTAAGGTCCCACACGATTTGACTTTGGCTACTAGCTCATACTCTTCCACAAAATCTTTAGAGTTTCTTGACTGTTGAAATTTTAGATGCTAATTTTTTTCAACTTTTTGGCTCTTCCTTACTATACATGCTATCAAAAGTGAGGCAAAATCACGTGACTTAGCCACAATCAGACAACTTAATCATCAATTCTTCTTTCACTTATAAAAGAACCAAAAGAGATTGCATAAAAAATCGAGAGCAAAGAAGTTTTGGCAAAAAGCAGAAAAAGCTATTGATCATGTACTGATGTAATGTTATAATAGCAGAAGCTCCGATACCAATTTGTTGCATGAACAGGCATCCGAATAGTACTCCCACACAAGATAATCCATACAAAATTGCCAACATCTATTGAGGCTCTCCAAAAAATAAATAGTTATAAAAGGTACCTAAGCTGAAGTTGGCATCTTTTCTTAAACCCATTTGAGTCAAAATTCTTTCAACACATTTGTTATTTAAAAAAAAAAAAAAAAGAGGCAAAAACTCAAATCCCTAGCCAGTATCCAACCAAATCCAATAAACATGAAAGAGTTTAAAAAATGACATAAAACAATAAAACCACCTAGCAAATTACAAGAGCAACTTCCTTCTCCAACCAATCATTAAGAAAACTCAATAACCAGAATGTTTCTTAAATTATATTGAACCTAATTATGCAACCTTGGCATTACCAACATACCTCAAAGTCACTATGTTATAACCCACCAATCCAATTCAATTCCAAAAAAACCCAATTGAACCCATAAAATATAAAGAAAGTAGCTAACAGAAAATAAAACTCACAGATGAAGAAGACTGAGGAGCAACCGATGCTGATGAAGAAGCGGAAGCTGCATCTGGGTTTGACTCGGAACGAGCACGAAATCTTCTGAAAGAAGGAGTCTTGCAAGCTGAAAACTCATGCAAAAACGAACAGTTGTTTGTTCTTGCTGCTCTTGTAGAAGATGAAGATGAAGAATATGAAAATGGTCTAGTAGAGACAGAAATGAAGGAGAACCCACCACTGGTACTGGTACGAGGTTTCCATAGTAACCACCCAGATGAACTACAACCCAAATTCTGTATTGCTCTCAGCATATTATTCCAGAAAAAAAAAATAGAAATAAAAACTAAAACTTGTAACAAAAGGGAAAATGATTATGGGTTTGGGAATGGAATTGGATTTATATTTTGTATTAATAATAATATGCGAGTTGTTGAGTCCGCTGTGAGAGTTTTGTACACTGGTTTTCTATACGAATGCTTGCTTTTACTGGTTTGATCTTTTTCCAAATTTGGATGGAGTGTGCCTCTTGATCTTGATGACCATTGTTTGTTTGATTGTTTTTGTCTCCTTTCGTTATGGCCTTGTGGGCCACTTGCGGCCCCCTATATTGTAATTTGCGGGTAACCATTGACCTATCAAATCTTGCCACTTGCATAATTAGCACCACATCTCCGAAACTTTAGAACCACAATTTTATACTTAAAAAATAATCCAATTAAATTCTAAATTAGATTTTAATTGTTGTCTAATTTTATATATTTTACTTAATGTGACGTTTGGTACGAGGTAATATTTTAAATTTCTCAAAAACATTTAAAAATTCGCATATTTGGTTGCGAATTTCGCTAGGAAATCAGATGTTAGGGGAAGCTGGATTCCTCCTTTAAACCACTCTCAGTATAAATGTGAATTCCCTTTAAAATAGGTGAGTATCCAGATTCTCAAACTTAAATAAAATTGTATTTTTTAATAAATTTACAATTTTAACCCTTTTTCCTTATCATTTAAATAATTAAGATAAAATATAAAACAAATTATCAATATCTTTTCTCTTGTCTTATAGACCTAAATGTCAAGTTATTTTGTTATGGATTAAGCTCTTTTAAAAATTATTATTAAGAATAAAGCATTTGAGAATTTAAATATTTATTTTTGTATTGTACTTGTCATTTTAAAATGTTATACTATAGTTTTAATGAATTTGTTATAATTAATAGTTTATATTTTGTTTTTCATTATTTATTTAGAGGAATATCTTTTTTAAGGACTTGATAGTTCACATTCAAATTTAAGGATAGAATAAGAAAAATAAGTAATTCATTTAAAATTCCTAGGAATAAACCAAACATTATCATCTCACATTCTTAGGAATCTTAAAAGATTCTCAATGAAACCAAACATAAGAATAGCTACATTCTTAGACATCTAAATTGCAATGAATCATATTCCTAGAAATCTGGATGCCAAGAATAATGTGGATTCCCCCATACGAAACACCACTTAAGTATTTTCAATTTTCTTTCTATTTGAGTTAATAATGTGTAAAAGATGAATAGTCTAATATAAATAAATCATAAAAACCCAATAAACAAAAAATAGAAAGAAAAAGTAAACTCATGTGTGTATATATAAATAAATAAATAACTAACTAAAATAAAGAGAGAGAGAGAGAGTAAAACTCATCTGTCACTTAAAAAATATGTAACTTTTACACAGCATAATTTGAACCCATATATATGTGTAATTGTAATTGTTTTTAATTATATCATATATATGCACGGTTTATATACTAGTTTATTTTACTATAAGCGCCTTCTAGATAGTTATCATACCCAATCCATCCAGTTAGGCTAGTAACCTAGTGAGCTGCTACCTAAGTCGGTATGGTTGTTTAATTGGACCACTTATATAATTGAACCAGTAAAACCTAATAAAACCCAACAATTTTCTTACAACTCATGCAATCTATATAGGTTGTTGTGACCCATCTGGTTTTGTAATTTTGAATAAAGTTACATTATGGGTTCATTGTAGTACATTTTTTTTTTAATTTGGAGCTTAATGAAAACAATATATTCTATAATGAGGTTAATGGTTGACATTTCAATAAAGATAAAGCTTAATTTTAACTTAGATCTTTTTTTTTTTTAAAAGAAGAAAGTTTTAACTTAGATTGTAATTCATGGGATTATAGCAACTAGTGAGATATGCAATATTCATAAATTATGACTTTGAAATTTAAGATATGCTTTTATTCCTACAATTTTGAAAAATATAATGCAATAATATTTCATTTAACAATTAGACTTGGCTAGAATTTTATGATATCCTCTTGATTTTATATTTTTCTAGTGTTATTACTTGTGAAACCTTGAATTTGAATTATATTAGATGGCTTGTTTTATACATAATTTTAATTAATAATTTAGGCTTGCCTATTTTATCAATTTTCATATTTATTTTATGAATTTTTAACGTATTTTTATATTTATTTAATTTTTAATTTACATAACTATGCAATTTGACTATTGTCCAATTGTTGATCTAGTGACCTAATAACCCAAATCATAGATCGGGTTAACTTTTGATCTGAGTTCAGTAACTATTTGCAGCTCAAAAAAACTAACTAAAAAAAAAAAGATAATGTCTCTGAAATCTGAATTTGTGTTCCTTCCAACCTTCTGCACTCATGCCTTATCTATACAACCAGTCTACAACAAACCGACTATCGCAAAAAATCGTTTTGTTGATTAATATGGTCTACCATTTCAAGGTTCTACTGCTAACATATTTTTGTAAATATATGTAAATACATATGTTTTTATGTATTTATTTATTAATATGTTTATAAACATATAATTTGAAATTAACATATTTTATAAGTCCAAATATTGACCTAAGTGCATTACCTTAATGTTTTATTTCAAATAACATGTTTTATAACAATTTTTGGTTAATGTATTGTCTCAAACATGTTTTACAATATTTTTTTAATTTTTTTCAATATTTTCTAATTATTCTATGTATCAGGCGAAAAAAAAAATTATGGTACAAGAGCATTTATTTTCTTCATAAACTATATCATTACTTAGCAATATTCATGGCATACAGTGTGATACCAACTTTCTAGATGCATGATGAATTTGCTAATGGATGAAAAAATTGTGGTAATTGTTCCAAACATAAAAATTTATTCTTTGTAGATTAATAGATTTAGGAAATAAAATCTTACAACAAACATAAATTCACTTACTTATTATAGTTTGTGTGTATTGTTTTGAGTGACACTATTAGCTTGCTTTAACCAATCAATTAATTGTACTTCTTTCTCAGAAAATTAACTATAACTAAGTTTGCGACTACTTCTATTTCCCTATATTTGTCTTTAGATTCAATAATAACTGGTCGAAGCCTTGCACTCTCTCTCCATCTCTCAATTAGGGGAGAGTGATTTTTATTTTTATTTTTCAATTTCTAATTGAGGCATATACAATGCATTTCTAGTTTTATTTATTAATTTTAATTTAAGCTATTTTTTATTTTGAAATAAATAATATTTTATTTATTAAATATTTGGAAATCACCAAAACAACACCTTTGACGACTAAGTTTAATGAAGGCTAACAGGAGACCTTAAAATTGGAGATATAAAATGAATTTTTGTAAAATTTAGAAGGTAAATTTTACATTTTTGCCAACTTTTAAATATATTAATCAACAAAAAAAAGTGGCAGATGTGTGAAAGACAGAAGGAATACAAGTCTACAATAGGTAGACGTCATGTCCATGACCAAATCCTTTTGACTTTTTTTATTCGAAAAAAAATTGCGCAAAAAAAATATATATATATATATATATATATCACCTCTCAATCAAATAGAATTATTCTCCTACAGTAGGTCATGCTTATTTACTTTATATAATATTACTGTGATAATTAGATGGATATAAACCCATGATTAAGGTCAAATCTTTTTATGCAAGACAATCATAAACTTAAAAATATGTTGGTAAAAAAATTGTGAGTAACATTAAGACGATTCTAGCTTTTGATCACGCATCGATCTTAGACTCTTTTTTTTTAAGGGCTAATACTTTCTATTTATCATAATTTGGGTTACTGTGTTTTCCAATTACAATAATACCCAGGATATAATGAGATCTAACACACACAAAATTAATTCACACACAAAGGCATAAATATTTCTAACAATATGTTTATAAATATATAAATTAAATTAACATATTTTATAAGTTCAAATTTGTCTAAGTACATTAACCTAATGTAATATATGACACTAAAAAACACATTTTACAATTTTCTTTTTTAATTTTTAACATTTCTTAATTGTGTTTATCGTAATAGACGAAACACCCAAAAATTCTTTGGTATAGTCAGTACAGGTCATTACATCCCAATATTATACTTGACACATTCCATAAGGGTACCAATACCAATTTCATGGCCAGTATAAAAATGAATTTATGTACCAAATAATAAAGACAATTAAAACAAAATTTGGTGCACATATAACACTTTCTTAATGTTACACTAATGTTTGATTATATTAGTATATTGAAAATTTCATCATCTCATTATATATATTGTATATGCTCTTCATACACACATCAATTTTCGTGTCAATAGAATGTTATTTACTATTCGATCTATAACCTTATTGTATATATTATTATATTAATAAAGTAGAAGCTAAGAGAAAGTTCAATCCAGAATCCAAAGTAGATTCTAATTGAACCCTAATTTTGGGCCATGTATCCTTTTAATTGTTCTCAAATTTCACCAACTCAAATATGTCACGAAACTTTTAAATCCAAATGATTAAGATTCGAATATGAATTTCACTAAGTCTAGTTGTCTCAGGACCATATATTAAGTTTGACCGGGTTTGACTAACTTTAACTAAACTTTGACCACGCCGTTCTCTAAATCAAACCATTTGATTGGGACCATAATATACTAGAATTATCCATTCATTACACTCTTCGAATCCAACGGTTAGAATTCGAATATAAGGATGGCGCGTAACGGACATATGTTATGTACCTTTATGGCTATGTTTACTCAATTAGATCATCAAATTGTTCTTAAATTTCACCAACTCCAATATGTCACGATACTTTTCAATCCCAATGATTAAGATTGGAATATGAATTTCACAAAGTCTAGTGGTCTCGGGACTATCTATTAAGTTTGACCAGGTTTGACCAATTTTAGCTAAACTATGACCGCACCTTTCTCAAAATCTAACAATTTGATTGTGACCAAAATTTACTATAATTAACCTTTCATTACACTCTTTGAATCCAATAGTTAGATTTCAAATCAAAGGATGGCGCGTGATGGACGTGTGTTGTGTTCCATTATAGTAATGCTCTCTTAATCTGACCATCCAATTGTTCTCAAATTTCACCAACACCAATATATCACCATAATTTTCAATCCTAATGATCAAGATTAGAATATGAATTTCACAAAGTCTAGTGGCCTCGGGACCATCAATTAAGTTTGACCGGATTTGACCAACTTTAACTAAACTTTGACTGCGCCATTCTCAAAATCCAACCATTTGAATGTGACGATAATTTACAAGAATTATCCTTTCATTACACTTTTCGAATCGAATGTTTAGACATCGAATATAAGGATGGCGCATGACGGACATATGTTATGTACCTTTATAGCTATGTTTACTCAATTAGATTATCTAATTGTTCTTAAATTTTACCAACTCCAATATGTCACTATACTTTTAAATCCCAATGATTAAGATTTGAATATGAATTTCACAAAATCTAGTTGTCTCAGGACCATCTATTAAGTTTGACTGGGTTCGACCAACTTTAACTAAACTTTGACCACGCCTTTTTCTAAATCCAACCATTTGATTGTGACCATAATATACAAAAATTGTCCTTTCATTACACTCTTTGAATCCAACTGTTAGAATTTGAATATAAGGATGGCGCGTGACGGACATATGTTATGTACCTTTATGGCTATGTTTACTCAATCAAATCATCTAATTGTTCTCAAATTTCACCAACTCCAATATGTCACGATACTTTTCAATCCCAATGATTAAGATTCGAATATAAATTTCACAAAGTCTAGTGCTCTCGGGACCATCTATTAAGTTTGACCAATTTCAGCTAAACTTTGACCGCACATTTCTCCAAATCCAACAATTTGATTGTGACCATAATTTACTGTAATTAACCTTTCATTACACATTTTGAATCCAACGGTTAGATTTCAAATCAAAGGATGGCGTGTGATGGACGTGTGTTGTGTTCCTTTATAGCAATGTTCTCTCAATCTAACCATACAATTGTTCTCAAATTTCACCAACACCAATATATCACCATAATTTTCAATCCCAATGATCAAGATTAAAATATGAATTTCACAAAGTCTAGTGGCCTCATGACCAACTATTAAGTTTGACCGGGTTCGACCAACTTTAACTAAATCTTGACTATGCCATTCTCTGAATCCAACCATTTGATTGTGACGATAATTTACTAAAATTATCCTTTCATTAAACTCTTCGAAACGAACGGTTAGAATTCGAATATAAGGATGGCGCGTGACGGACATATGTTATGTACCTTTATGGCTATGTTTACTCAATTAGATCATCTAATTGTTCTTAAATTTTACCAACTCCAATATGTCACGATACTTTTAAATCCCAATGACTAAGATTTGAATATGAATTTCACAAAATCTAGTTGTCTCAGGACCATCTATTAAGTTTGACTGGGTTCGACCAACTTTAACTAAACTTTGACCACGCCTTTCTCTAAATCCAACCATTTGATTGGGACCAAAATATACTAGAATTGTCCTTTCATTACACTCTTCGAATCCAACGGTTAGAATTCAAATATAAGAATGGCGCGTGACGGACATATGTTATGTACCTTTATGGCTATGTTTACTCAATTAGATCATCTAATTATTCCCAAATTTCACTAACTCCAATATGTCACGATACTTTTAAATCCCAATGATTAAGATTCGAATATGAATTTCACAAAGTTTAGTTGTCTCAAGACCATCTATTAAGTTTGACCGGGTTTGGCCAACTTTTACTAAACTTTGACTGCGCCATTCTCCAAATCCAACAATTTGATTGTGACCATAATATACTAGAATTATCCTTTCATTAAACTCTTCGAATCCAACGATTAGAATTCGAATATAAGGGTGGTGCGTGACGGACATATGTTATGTATGTTTATGGCTATGTTTACTCAATTAGATCATCTAATTGTTCTCAAATTTCACAAACTACAATATGTCACGATACTTTTCAATCCCAATGGTCAAGATTCGAATATAAATTTCACAAAGCCTAGTGCTCTCAGGACCATCTATTAAGTTTTACCAGGTTTGACCAATTTTAGCTAAACATTGACCACACGTTTCCCTAAATTCAACCATTTGATTTTGACCACAATTTACTATAATTAACCTTTCATTACACTCTTTGAATTCAAAAGTTAGATTTCAAATCAAAGGAAGGCGTGTGATAGACGTGTGTTGTGTTCCTTTATAGCAATGTTCTCTCAATCTGACCATCAAATTGTTCTCAAATTTCACCAACACCAATACGTCACCATAATTTTCAATCCCATTGATCAAGATTCGAATATGAATTTCACAAAGTCTAGTGGCCTTGGGACCATGTATTAAGTTTGACCGGGTTTGACCGACTTTAACTAAACTTTGACTGCGTCATTCTCTAAATCCAACCATTTGATTGTAACGATAATTTACTAGAATTATCCTTTTGTTACACTCTTCGAATCGAACGGTTAAACATCGAATATAAGGATGGCGCGTGACGAACATATGTTATGTACCTTTATGGCTATGTTTACTCAATTAGATTATATAATTGTTCTTAAATTTCACCAACTCCAATATGTCACGATACTTTTAAATCCCAATGACTAAGATTTGAATATGAATTTCACAAAATCTAGTTGTCTCAGGACCATCTATTAAGTATGACCGGGTTTGACCAACTTTAAATAAACTTTGACCACGCTTTTCTCTAAATCCAACCATTTGATTGTGACATTAATATACTAGAATTGTCCTTTCATTACACTCTTTGAACCCAACGGTTAGAATTCAAATATAAGGATGGCGCGTGACAAACATATGTTATGTACCTTTATGGCTATGTTTACTCAATTGGATAATCTAGTTGTTTTCAAATTTCACCAACTCCAATATGTCACGATACTTTTAAATCCCAATGATTAAGATTCGAATATGAATTTCACAAAGTCTAGTTGTCTCAGGACCATCTATTAGGTCTGACCGGGTTTGACCAACTTTAACTAAACTTTGACCACGCCATTCTCTAAATGCAACCATATGATTGTGACCATAATATACGAGAATTATCCTTTCATTACACCTTTCGAAGCCAATGATTAGAATTCCAATATAAGGATGGCGCATGACGGACATATGTTATGTACCTTTATGGCTATGTTTACTCAATTAGATCGTCTAACTGTTCTCAAATTTCACCAACTCCAATATGTCACGATACTTTTCAATCCCAATGGTCAAGATTCGAATATGAATTTCACAAAGTCTAGTGCTCTCAGGACCATCAATTATGTTTGACCAGGTTTGACCAACTTTAACTAAACTTTGACCGCGCCACACTCTAAATCCAACCATTTGATTGTGACCATAATATACTAGAATTATCCTTTCATTACACTATTCAACTCCAACAGTTAGAATTCGAATATAAGGATGGCTCGTGACGGACAAATGTTATGTACCTTTATAGCTATGTTTACTCAATTAAATCATCTAATTGTTCTCAAATTTCATCAACTCCAATATGTCACGATACTTATCAATCCCAATGGTCAAGATTCGAATATGAATTTCATAAAGTCTGGTGCTCTCGGGACCATCTATTAAGTTTGACGGGGTTCGACCAATTTTATCTAAACTTTGACCGCACCTTTCTCTAAATCCAACAATTTGATTGTGACTGTAATTTACTATAATTAACCGTTCATTACACTCATTGAATCCAACAGTTAGATTTCAAATCAAGGGATGGCGCGTGATGAACGTGTGTTGTGTTCCTTTATAGCAATGATCTCTCAATCTAACCATCCAATTGTTCTCAAATTTCATCAACACCAATATGTCACCATAATTTTCAATCCCAATGATCAAGATTCAAATATGAATTTCACAAAGTCTAGTGGCCTCGGGACCATCTATTAAGTTTGACCGGGTTTGACCAATTTTAACTAAACTTTGACCGTGCCATTATCTAAATCCTACCATTTGATTGTGACGATAATTTACTAGAATTATCCTTTCGTTACACTCTTCGAATCCAACGGTTAGAATTCGAAAATAAGGATGGCGCGTGACAGACATATGTTATATACCTTTATGGCTATGTTTACTCAATTAGATCAGCAAATTGTTCTCAAATTTCACCAACTCCAATATGTCACGATGCTTTTCAATCCCAATGATCAAGATTCGAATAGGAATTTCACAAAGTTTAGTGGCCTCGGGACCATCTATTAAGTTTGACCGGGTTTGACCAATTTTAACTAAACTTTGACCGTGCCATTCTCTAAATCCAATCATTTGATTGTGACAATAATATACTAGAATTATCCTTCCATTACACTCTTCGAATCCAACGGTTAGAATTCGAATATAACGCTGGCGCGTGACGGACATATGTTATGTAACTTTTTGGCTATGTTTACTCAATCAGGTCATCTAATTGTTCTCAAATTTCGCCAACTCCAATATGTCACGATACGTTTTAATCGTAATGATTAAGATTCGAATATGAATTTCACAAAGTCTAGTGGTCTCAGGACCATATATTAAGTTTGACCAATTTTAGCTAACTTTGACCGCACCTTTCTCTAAATCCAACAATTTGATTGTGACCGTAATTTACTATAATTAATCTTTCATTACACTCCTTGAATCCAACGGTTAAATTTCAAATCAAAGGATGGCGCGTGATGGACGTGTGTTGTGTTCCTTTATAGCAATATTCTCTCAATCTGACCATCCAATTGTCCTCAAATTTCACCAACACCAATATATCACCACAATTTTCAATCCCAATGATCAAGATTAGAATATGAATTTCACAAAGTCTTGTGGCCTCGGGACCATCTATTAAGTTTCACCGAGTTTGACCAACTTTAACTAAACTTTGACCGCGCCATTCTCTAAATCCAACCATTTGATTGTGACGATAATTTATTAGAATTATCCATTCATTACACTCTTCGAATCGAATGGTTAGAATTCGAATATAAGGATGGCGTGTGACGGACATATGTTATATACCTTTATGGCTATGTTTACTCAATTAGATCATCTAATTGTTCTTAAATTTCACCAACTCCAATATGACACGGTACTTTTCAATCCCAATGACTAAGATTTGAATATGAATTTCACAAAGTCTAGTTGTCTTAAGACGATCTATTAAGTTTGACCGGGTTTGACCAACTATAACTAAATTTTGACCACGACTTTCTCTAAATCCAACCATTTGATTGTGACCGTAATATACTAGAATTGTCATTTCATTACACTCTTCGAATCTAATAGTTAGAATTCAAATATAAGAGTGGCGCGTAACGGACATATGTTTGTACCTTTATGGCCATGTTTACTTAATTAGATCATCTAATTATTCTAAAATTTCACTAACTCCAATATGTCAAGATACTTTTAAATCCCAATAATTAAGATTCGAATATGAATTTCACAAAGTTTAGTTGTCTCAAGACCATCTATTAAGTTTGACCGGGTTTGGCCAACTTTTACTAAACTTTGACCGCGCCATTCTCCAAATCCAACAATTTGATTGTGACCATAATATACTAGAATTATCCTTTCATTAAACTCTTCGAATCCAACGATTAGAATTCGAATATAAGGGTGGTGCGTGATGGACATATGTTATGTATTTTTATGGCTATGTTTACTCAATTAGATCATCTAATTGTTCTCAAATTTCACAAACTACAATATGTCACGATACTTTTCAATCCCAATGGTCAAGATTCGAATATGAATTTAACAAAGCTTAATGCTCTCAATACCATCAATTAAGTTTTACCAGGTTTGACCAATTTTAGCTAAACTTTGACCACACGTTTCCCTAAATCCAACCATTTGATTTTGACCACAATTTACTATAATTAACCTTTCATTACACTCTTTTAATCCAACAGTTAGATTTCAAATAAAAGTAAGGCGTGTGATGGACATGTGTTGTGTTCCTTTATAGCAATGTTCTCTCAATCTGACCATCCAATTGTTCTCAAATTTCATCAACACCAACACGTCACCATAATTTTCAATCCCAATGATCAAGATTCGAATATGAATTTCACAAAGTCTAGTGGCCTCGGGACCATGTATTAAGTTTGACTGGGTTTGACCAACTTTAACTAAACTTTGACTGCGTCATTCTCCAAATTCAACCATTTGATTGTAACAATAATTTACTAAAATTATCCTCTTCGAATCGAATGATTAGACATCGAATATAAGGATAGTGCGTGACGGACATATGTTATGTACCTTTATGGCTATGTTTACTTAATTCGATTATATAACTGTTGTTAAATTTCACCAACTCCAATATGTCACGATACTTTCAAACCCCAATGACTAAGATTTGAATATGAATTTCACAAAGTCTAGTTGACTCAGGACCATCTACTAAGTATGACCGGGTTTGACCAACTTTAAATAAACTTTGACCACGCCTTTCTCTAAATCCAACCACTTGATTGTGACCATAATGTACTAGAATTGTCCTTTCATTACACTCTTTGAACCTAACAGTTAGAATTCAAATATAAGGATGGCATGTGATAGACATATTTTATGTACCTTTATGGCTAAGTCTACTCAATTAGATCATCTATTTGTTCTTAAATTTCACCAACTCCAATATGTCACGATACTTTTAAATCCCAATGATTAAGATTCGAATATGAATTTCACAAAGTCTAGTTGTCTCAGGACCATCTATTAGGTTTGACCAGGTTAGAGCAACATTAACTACACTTTGACTGCGCCATTCTCTAAATCCAACCATATGATTGTGACCATAATATACTAGAATTATCCTTTCATTACACCCATCGAAGCCAACGATCAGAATTTGAATATAAGGATGGCGCGTGGCGGACATATGTTATGTACCTTTATGGTTATGGTTACTCAATTAGATCATCTAATTGTTCTCAAATTTCACCTACTCAAATATGTCACGATAATTTTCAATCCCAATTGGCAAGATTCGAATATGAATTTCACAAAGTCTAGTGCTCTCGGGATTGTCTGTCATGTTTGACCGGGTTTGACCAACTTTAACAAAACTTTGACCGCGCAACACCCTAAATCCAACCATTTGATTATGACCATAATATACTAGAATTATCCTTTCATTACACTCTTCGAATCCAATGGTTAGAATTCGAATAAACGATGGCTTGTGACGGACAAATGTTATGTACCATTATGGCTATGTTTACTTAATTAAATCATCTAATTGTTCTCAAATTTCACCAACTCCAATATGTCACGATACTTATCATTCCTAATAGTCAAGATTCGAATATGAATTTCACAAAGTCTTATGCTCTCGGGACCATCTATTAAGTTTGACCAGGTTCGACCAATTTTATCTAAACTTTGACCGCGACTTTCTCTAAATCCAACAATTTGATTGTGACCGTAATTTACTATAATTAACCTTTTATTACACTCATTGAATCCAACAGTTAGATTTCAAATCAAGGGATGGCGCATGATGGACGTGTGTTGTGTTCCTTTATAGCAATGATCTCTCAATCTGACCATCCAATTGTTCTCAAATTTCACCAACACCAATATGTCACCATAATTTTCAATCCCAATGATCAAGATTCGAATATGAATTTCACAAAGTCTAGTGGCCTCGGGACCATCTGTTAAGTTTGACCGGGTTTGATCAATTTTAACTAAACTTTGACCGTGCCATTCTCTAAATCCTACCATTTGATTGTGACGATAATTTACTAGAATTATCCTTTCGTTACACTCTTTGAATCTAACGGTTAGAATTCGAATATAAGGATGGTGCGTGACAAACATATGTTATATACATTTATGGCTATGTTTTCTCAATTAGATCAGCAAATTGTTCTCAAATTTCACCAACTCCAATATGTCACGATACTTTTCAATCCCAATGATCAAGATTCGAATATGAATTTCACAAAGTCTAGTGGCCATAGGACCATCTATTAAGTTTGACCGGGTGTAACCAATTTTACCTAAACTTTGACCGTGCCATTCTCTAAATCCAATCATTTGATTGTGACCATAATATACTAGAATTATCATTTCATTACACTCTTCGAATCCAATGGTTAGAATTCGAATATAACGCTGACGTGTGACGAACATATGTTATGTAACGTTTTGGCTATGTTTACTCAATCAGATCATCAAATTGTTTTCAAATTTCGCCAACTCAAATATGTCACGATGCTTTTTAATCCCAATGATTAAGATTCGAATATGAATTTCACAAAGTCTAGTGGTCTATGAACCATATATTAAGTTTGACCAATTTTAGCTAAACTTTGACCGCACATTTCTCTAAATCCAACAATTTGATTGTGACCGTAATTTACTATAATTAATCTTTCATTACACTCCTTGAATCCAAAGGTTAAATTTCAAATCAAAGGATGGCGCGTGACGGACGTGTGTTGTGTTCCTTTATAGCAATATTCTCTCAATCTGACCGTCCAATTGTCCTCAAATTTCACCAACACCAATATATCACCACAATTTTCGATCCCAATGATCAAGATTAGAATATGAATTTCACAAAGTCCTGTGGCCTCGGGACCATCTATTAGGTTTCACCGAGTTTGACCAACTTTAACTAAAATTTGACCGCGCTGTTCTATAAATCCAACCATTTGATTGTGACGATAATTTATTAGAATTATCCATTCATTACACTCTTCGAATCGAATGGTTAGAATTCGAATATAAGGATGGCGTGTGACAGACATATGTTATGTACCTTGATGGCTATGTTTACTCAATTAGATCATCTAATTGTTCTTAAATTTCACCAACTCCAATATGTCACGGTACTTTTCAATCCCAATGAATAAGATTTGAATATGAATTTCACAAAGTCTAGTTGTTTCAAGACGATCTATTAAGTTTGACCGGGTTTGACCAACTTTAACTAAACTTTGACCGCGCCATTCTCTGAATCCAATCATTTGATTGTGACGATAATTTACTATCTTTCATTACACTCTTCGAATCCAACGGTTAGAATTAGAATATAAGGATGGCGCGTGACGGACATATGTCATGTACCTTTATGCCTATGTTTACTCAATTAGGTCATCTAATTGTTCTCAAATTTCACCAACTCCAATATGTCACGATACTTTTAAATCCCAATGATTAAGATTCGAATATGAATTTCACAAAGTCTAGTTGTCTAAGGACCATCTATTAAGTTTGACCGGATCTGACCAACTTTAACTAAACTTTGACCACGTCTTTCTCTAAATCAAGTCATTTGATTATGACCATAATATACTAGAATTATCCTTTCATTACACTCTTCGAATCCAACGGTTAGAATTCAAATATAAGGATGGCGTGTGATGGACATATGTTATGTACCTTAGACCATCCAATTGTTCTCAAATTTCACAAACACCAATATGTCACCATACTTTTCAATCCCATTGATTATGATTCGAATATGAATTTCACAAAGTCTAGTGGTCTCAGGACCATCTATTAAGTTTGATCGAATTTGACCAACTTCAACTAAACTTTGACTGCGCTTTTCGCAAAATCCGACAATTTGATTGTGACCATAATTTACTAGAATTATCCTTTCGTTACACTCTTCAAGTCCAATGGTTAGAATTCGAATATAAGGATGGCACGTGGTGGACATATGTTATGTACCTTTATGGCTATGTTTACTCAATCTGATCATCCAATTGTTCTCAAATTTCCCCAACACCATTATGTTACCATACTTTTCAATCCCAATGATCAAGGTTCGAATATGAATTTCACAAAGTTTAGTGGCGTTGGGACCATTTATTAAGTTTGACCAGGTTTGACCAACTTTAACTAAACTTTGACTGCGCCATTCTCTGAATCCAATCGTTTGATTGTGACGATAATTTGCTAGAATTATCCTTTCATTACACTCTTCGAATCCAGCGGTTAGAATTAGAATATAAGGATGGCATGTGATAGACATATGTTATGTACCTTTATGGCAATGTTTACCCAATTGGATCGTCTAATTGTTCTCAAATTTCACCAACTCCACTATGTCACGATACTTTTCAATCCCAATGGTTAAGATTCGAATATGAATTTCACAAAGTCTAGTGCTCTCGGGATCATCTATTATGTTTGACCGGGTTTGACCAACTTTAACTAAACTTTGACCGCGCCATTCTCTAAATTCAACTATTTAATTGTGACCATAATATACTAGAATTATCCTTTCATTACACTCTTCGAATCCAACGGTTAGAATTCGAATATAAGGATGGCTCGTGACAGACATATGTTATGTACCTTTATGGCTATGTTTACTTAATTAGATCATCTAATTGTTCTCAAATTTCACCAACTCCAATATGTCACGATACTTTTCAATCATAATGATCACTATGAATTTCACAAAGCCTAGTGCTCTCGGGACCATTTATTATGTTTTACCAGGTTTGACCAATTTTAGCTAAACTTTGACCGCACCTTTCTCTAAATCCAACAATTTGATTGTGACCGTAATTTCCTATAATTAACCTTTCATTACACTCTTTGAATCCAACAGTTAGATTTCAATCAAAGGATGGCGCGTGATGGACGTGTGTTGTGTTCCTTTATAGCTTTGTTCTCTCAATCTGACCATCCAATTGGTCTCAAATTTCACCAACACCAATATGTCACCATAATTTTCAATCCCAATGATCAAGATTCAAATATGAATTTCACAAAGTCTAGTGGTCTCAGGACCATTTATTAAGTTTGACCGGGTTTGACAAATTTTAACTAAACTTTGAACGTGCCATTCTCTAAGTCCTACCATTTGATTGTGACGATAATTTACTAGAATTATCCTTTCGTTACACTCTTCGAATCCAACGGTTAGAATTCGAATAGAAGGATGGCGTGTGACAGACATATGTTATGTACCTTTATGGCTATGTTTACTCAATTAGATCAGTTAATTGTTCTCAAATGTCACCAACTCCAATATGTCACGTTACTTTTACATCCCAATGCTTAAGATTGGAATATGAATCTCACAAGGTCTAGTTGTCTCAGGACCATCTATTAAGTTTGACCGAGTTTAATCAACTTTAACCAAACTTTGACCGCGTCATTCTCTAAATCCAACTATTTGATTGTGACCATAATATACTAGAATTATCCTTTTATTACACTCTTCGAATTCAACGGTTAGAATTCGAATATAAGGATAGCGCGTGACGGACATATGTTATGTACCTTGATGGCTATGTTTACTCAATTAGATCATCTAATTGTTCTCAAATTTCACCAACTCCAATATGTCACGATACTGTTCAATTCCAGTGATCAAGATTCAAATATGAATTTCACAAAGTCCAGTGGTCTCGGGACCATCTATTAAGTTTGACCAGGTTTGACCAATTTTAGCTAAACTTTGACCACACCTTTCTCTAATTCCAACAATTTGATTGTGACCATAATTTACTATAATTAACCTTTCATTACACTCTTTGAATCCAACGATTAGATTTCAAATCAAAAGATGGCGCGTGATGGGCCTGTGTTGTGTTCCTTTATAGCAATGTTCTCTCAATCTGACCGTCCAATTGTTCTCAAATTTCACCAACACCAATATGTCACCATAATTTTCAATCCCAATGATCAAGATTCGAATATGAATTTCACAAAGTCTAATGGCCTCGGGACCATCTATTAAGTTTGACGGGGTTTGACCAACTTTAACTAAACTTTGACCGAGCCATTCTCTTAATCCAATCATTTGATTGTGACGATAATTTACTAGAATTATCCTTTCATTACACTCTTCGAATCCAACGGTTAGAATTAGAATATAAGGATGGCGCGTGACGAACATATGTTATGTACCTTTATGGCTATGTTTACTCAATTAGATCATCTAATTATTCTCAAATTTCACCAACTCTAATATGTCACGATACTTTTAAATCCCAATGATTAAGATTCAAATATGAATTTCACAAAGTCTAGTTGTCTCAGGACCATCTATTAAGTTTAACCGGGTCTGACCAACTTTAACTAAACTTTGACCTCGTCTTTCTCTAAATCGAATCATTTGATTATGACCATAATATACTAGAATTATCCTTTCATTACACTCTTCGAATCCAACGGTTAGAATTCAATATAAGGATGGCGCGTGATGGACATATGTTATGTACCTTAGACCATCCAATTGTTCTCAAATTTCACAAACACCAATATGTCACCATACTTTTCAATCCCATTGATTATGATTCGAATATGAATTTCACAAAGTCTAGTGGTCTCGGGACCATCTATTAAGTTTGATCGGATTTGACCAACTTCAACTAAACTTTGACCGCGCTTTTCGCAAAATCTAACAATTTGATTGTGACCATAATTTGCTAGAATTATCATTTCGTTACACTCTTTGAATCCAATGGTTAGAATTCGAATATAAGGATGGCACATGATGGACATATGTTATGTACCTTTATGGCTATGTTTACTCAATCTGATCATCCAATTGTTCTCAAATTTCACCAACACCATTATATCACCATACTTTTCAATCCCAATGATCAAGATTCGAATATGAATTTCACAAAGTTTAGTGGCGTCGGGACCATCTATTAAGTTTGACCGGGTTTGACCAACTTTAACTAAACTTTGACCGCGCCATTCTCCGAATCCAATCTTTTGATTTTGACGATAATTTACTAGAATTATCCTTTCATTACACTCTTCGAATCCAACGTTTAGAATTAGAATATAAGGATGGCACGTGATTGACATATGTTATGTACCTTTATGGCTATGTTTACTCAATTAGATCATCTAATTGTTCTCAAATATGACCAACTTCAATATGTCACGATACTTTTAATTCCCAATGATTAAAATTCGAATATAAATTTCAGAAAGTCTAGTTGTCTCAGGACCATCTATTAAGTTTGACCGGGTTTGACCAACTTTAACTAAACTTTGACCATGTCTTTCTCTAAATCCAACCATTTGATTGTGACCATAATATACTAGAATTGTTCTTTCATTCCACTCTTCGAATCCAACGGTTAGAATTCAAATATAAGGATGGCGCGTGATGGACATATGTTATGTACCTTTATGGCTATGTTTACTTAATTTGACCATCCAATTGTTCTCAAATTTCACAAACACCAATATGTCACCATACTTTTCAATCCCATTGATTATGATTCGAATATGAATTTCACAAAGTCTAGTGGTCTCGGGACCATCTATTAGGTTTTATCGGATTTGACCAACTTTAACTAAACTTTGACCGCGCATTTCGCGAAATCTGACAATTTGATTGTGACTATAATTTACTAGAATTATCCTTTCGTTACACTCTTCGAAACCAATCGTTAGAATTCGAATATAAGGATGGCATGTGATGGGCATATGTTATGTATCTTTATGGCTATGTTTACTCAATCTGATCATCCAATTGTTCTCAAATTTCACCAACACCATTATGTCACCATACTTTTCAATCCCAATGATCAAGATTCGAATATGAATTTCACAAAGTCTAGTTGTCTCTGGACCATCTATTAAGTTTGACCGGATTTAACCAACTTTAGCTAAATTTTGACCACGTCTTTTTGTATATCCAACCATTTGATTGTAACCAAAATTTACTAGAATTAACCTTTCATTACACTTTTTGAGTCTAACGGTTAGATTTCAAATCTAAGGATTGCGCGTGATGGACGTGTGTTGTGTACCTTTATGACAATGTTCTCTTAATCTGACCATCCAATTGTTCTCAATTTTCACAAACATTTTTACAACAAATTCTAAGTAGTAAGTTGTTACTGATTATTATTGTTGGGGCAAAAAAGTAATGTTAGTGTCAGGTTCCAATTTGAACCAATAACAACTAGTCACCTATGATTTGTTGTGAAAATGTTGTAAATGTAACACTTCTCATAAAAAAAGTGTGTGTGTGTGTGTGTGTGTTTTTTTTTTTTTTTTGAAAACTTGAAATACATCCCAAGTTTAGAATAAATTAATTTAGTTTCTATATGTAGCACTTCTCATTATAAAAATGTGTGTGTTTTTATTGTCTTTGGAAACTTGAAATACATACTAGAGTTAGAATAATTTAATTTAGTTTCCATATAAATCAAACATGCCACACAATAGTGTAGTGCTAAGTTCCTAGGTGCATTAACTTTGCTCATGTGTTCGAATCCCCCTTATTGCTCATTGATAAGATTTTTTTGTCAGCTTCTCTCTCTTGTTTTTAGATGTATTTTGGTGTACCGTATTTGATGTTTTTTTTTTTAAAAGAGTCACAAATTATTTAAAAAATTATTACTAGTTTTGATTTGAATCCACCACAAAAAATTAATTTTTTACTCACCAATATTTGCTACCAATAATCTATTACTTTTTTTTTTTTTTTGAGAAAGCCAATAATCTATTACTTAAAATTTATTGTGAAAATATTGTGGTGGCATTTCTCAATTGTGATTTCTTATTATTTATATTATTTTTCCTTTCTTTCATCCATACCTTTTTTTTTTCTTATTTTTTCTCCTCCACACATGTATACCGGTGTATCGTTTTAGAATTACCACTATTTTTAAACAAAAAAAAATATAATTATAATATTAATGAATCTAATAGTATATATATTATTTGAATGTTTATAAATTTAATTTTTGGTAAAAATCCATATAATATGTTATGCATTTATATAAATGATAATAGTAACTAGTTAGTTTATATTCAGCAAAAAAGTAACTAGTTAGTATATATCTAACCCAATGAGATTATAAGTTATATATATAATTAAAAAAAGAAGTGAAAGAAAAGATCATTAGACAAGACAAGACAACATTAAAAAAGAAATGGTAAATGATACATTGATGGACACATTGGGAGTAAAAAATGATTAAAACATTAGAAATTTGTGGATGGAAATCCAAAAACTCTTTCTCTAGTTGTTTCTCCTCCCCCACAAGTTTTGGGACTCTTCCACTTCTCTCTTTATAATTTATCCATTTAGACATTCAATATTATTTTGGAATTATGCTAAGACCACATAAATGGGCATAATTTTGTACCACAACTTACTATATGACGAATTATGATTGGCAAAAGTGTGTCAGTGGGTCATGTGAAATCACACTTTTACTAATCACGCTTTTACTTATTTTCATCGAGTTTAATTCATTATCCATGGCCGTTTCAGTTTAGCCAAAGAAATGAAATATTTAAATATCGGTCAATACCGGTGTACCATTTCAAAATTACAACCATAGTTGTCAAAACGTGAATCATATCGTGAATCGATTTTTAATTTTTTCGTATCGTATATCGTATCGTATCGTGTATCATAAGATACACAAACACTTAATAAAATTTATAAAAAATTATAAACATACATATATAAAGGGTATTTTCATTATGAATTTTGAATATATTCAACTAATGACTAATTTATTCATTACTTATGTAATAATATTTAACAGGCTAACTAAATAAATCAAACTAACATGTGTTCATAACATACACATTCAAATTACTTAAATTCAAAAGTGATAATATATTACAAATAACCCAAAAATAACAATTTATTTTCATCATATTCATCAAATTGCCTAATCAACCCCATCTAAGTCAATGATATTATCATATTTATAATTTTGCAAATTTATTTCTTCATCGTTATTCGTCATTAACCTTTACTAGATCTTCCTGTTCTTTTTATTTTAATAATTTTTTTACAATTTTCTTTTTGGCATTCTAGTTTCTTGGAGTTATAACAATAACAATAAAAATAAAAATAAATTTTAAAATATTAATGTGAAAGGTAAGTGTGTATTGTCTAATTGTAGGAGAGAGGGAACAAAAACTTATAAATATATTATTTTGGTAGGCTAAATTAATTAAACTAATAATTTTTTGCTAAAAAAAAGTCTAACTAATTTTTAGATTCAAATAAAAGTATAAATTTTAACAAAAATCTCATTTTAAAGCATTTGTCTATGTATCATACGATACGTATGATTTTACGATACGATACGATTCATACGATACGCACACTATATCGTACGATTCATGAGTACTTACGATACGCTAATACAATACGAAAATTTTTCCATACGATACGATACGTATCGTACTATACTTATCGCGTATCATACGAAACTGACAACTATGATTACAGCTATTTAAAAAAAAATTATATATTCATGAATTTGAAAGTGTATATATATATATATATATGCTTTCATATTTATAGATTTAATTATTTGATAGAAGCCGTATAGTTTATTATGGATCTTTACAAATACATGTTACAACACTTACAAGTTTATAAGTTAAAAAAATAAAAAAATAAAGTCAAGGATCTGTAACTTTTGTTAAAAAGTTAAACAAAACCACAAAATATCAATTAAAATAAGTAATTGAGATAGTTAGTAGGGACGTGGGGATTTGCCTTGGTTAGCAAAATGGTATTAAATATTTTTAAAAAAAACTAATTAGTCAAAGATGGTGATAAAACCCAAAAGATGACAGCCTACTTTTACTACTTTTTCACTTCTCTTAACCTAGCTTTTTAAGTTTTCCACTCAGACACGTTAACAGCTTCTCAATTTTTACTTAGAGCAATGTTAGGGGATACAAAAAATTTCACAATTTTTGTCACAATTTGTCATGTGATGAGTTATGAGTGGTAGAGGTATAAACCCACTATTTAACCTTCACCATTTACAGCTTCTCATGTGACAAGTTGTGACAATAATTTTAAAATTTTTTGTGCCCCTAACATTTTCCTAACATTTTCCTTTCACTTATTCAGCTCTTCTTCCGGTTTTTACTTATTAGGCGCGAATTGAAATTTTTTAAAGTACCCAAATTAAAAAAAAAAAAAAAAAATGCAAACAGACCCCTCCCTTTTTTTTTTTTGGAACCTGTAAACAAACCCAAATACCCAGTTTTTTTTTTTTTTTTTTTTTTTTTTCACGTTCTTTCTCCCCTCTCCTCACACCTCAACCTCCACAAATCAGTAAGCTCTCTCTCTCTCCCATTGTCATTCTTTGTTTCTTCTCCATTCCCTAATTCTATTTTCTCTCTTTCTTGTGTAGTTCTAGGATTCCTAATTTCATAATGAAAATTGTGATTGATTTTTTTTTTTTTTTCAATTCTGAATGTTCATCTATAACGAAAGCTTTTCTTTTCAGTTCTGAAAGTTTAATTGGATCTATACTTTTGTTGTTCCCTCTTTGCTGCTCTCTCTCAAAGGTAATTTTAGAGATTTTGATTTTTTTTTTTTAATTTTTAATTTTCAATGATCTATACTTTCATGTTAAGAAAGCATGAACTAACCCAGTGATTAAAAGTTTTTTTTTTTCCTAATTTTAATTTTGATATTGTGAGTTTTTGGGTTTGAAGCCATGAGCACAGTAGGCTATTCGTTCACTCTATCATTTGGATTTGAAAGAATATGGGCACCATAGTTTTAGTTTTGATATTGGGTGTCCTTATAATATAATATAATATAATATTCTATAATATTATTATTATTACGGAACATGGTGAGGAAGATGACTTCTATTGCTTATTTTATTAGATATGAATTTAGCAAAATAATGGGAAGTGTTGTGTTCTTACAGAATCTTTGCTTCTTTAAAATAAAAGTGAGTGAAATTTTTTTTTCATGTCATTTAGTAGCTAGCTACAAGGCACTGCAATAGTAGGACTAATGGACTGTAAGTAACAAATCATATGAAGAATCTCCAATAATGGTAAATTTTGACTTTTAAACATTCAACTTAGGGGTAGAGAAGCTCTAATAGTGAAAATGGCTTTGTGAGTAAGCTTGTATACATAATTGATATATTGTGAATCTATTCTATTTCTCCATAAGCTAATTGAAGCTATCCAAGTTGCAAAACTTCCACCACAAAAAAAAGTTCAAGGTGCTTGGTCTGGATAACTATGTTTCTTGCATTTGGTGGGAATATGTTTTGTCACCGTAGTCCACTTTTGTTGTAGTTAGTATAATCTTTTATGTAGTTATATTTATCATTGTATAGACTTTGAATAAATTACTTTATCAAAATGTTACTGACCATACTATCATATTTTACCTAATATCTTTTGATATGTTCTTTGTTATGATTGTTAATTTGGACTTATTTCTTTTGGAGAATGAGTCTTGATGCAGATTAAGTTTCGTTAAATACATAAAGCTTTCATATCTTTTCATCTATGCTATTTTTGAAAAATATAAATGTTGAAATTTTACTTGAATGTTAAAAGCATTTAGTAAGTATTTTTGTCATCTATTTTAGTTGACATTTACATTGGTTTATGCTCATTATTTCAGGTTAAAATGTCACGTGCCTTGGGTTACAATCTTACATATGATGTCGAGGGGAGATACATTTCATTGCAACAAGTTTTAGCTTGGCATCATATCTTCATGAGAAATATGTTATTATTTGATTAGTATTTGAGAGAATAGATTGGAACTTAAATTATGTACATGATATTGAACTTGGGTATGTTTTCCCTTATTAGTAGTTATTGATTGAGCAGTTGTTATGCTTATATGAAAATTTGTGATTGAAAATTTGTGATGCGTTGTGATTTATTATTTTCCATCAGGTACCCATGTAAAATTCAAAATGTAAATTTTATAGAAAAATTTAAAAAAAAAATGTAAAAAGTTATTAGTGACAACACTGTCGTTGCTAATATTTTATCATATCATCAATGACGACAAACAATATTATCGCTAATATGCAAATCTTAGTGATGACATATTTGTGGTCACTAATATATTATTATCTATGACGACAACAAGCATCGTCGCTAGTAATGACATATTAGCGACAACAAAAATGTTGTCGTTAATAATAATCTAATAGCAATGACAAAAAAAATTCATCACTACTAATGAGCTAGTAGCGACGACATTTCGTCTTGGGTTCTTGAGTTATTTATGACGACAATTGTCACTATTAGCGACGATTTTGTCGTCGTTAATAATATTGTATTTGCGATGACATTAATATCGTCACTAAAAAACTTTTTTGTTACCATTTTCGTTTAATGAAAGTTAACGACGAAATTTTTTGTCGCCAATATAATTAGCGACGATATTTAAAGCATTAGCGACAACTATATGCCGTCGCTAAAGACCAAATTTCTTGTAGTGACGTATCATAAATTGCCATCAAACCATATTAGATATAACTAAGTTTAAATGAAATAATATTGATCTTTGGGGGTTTAGAAGAAGGGTCATGGGTGGTTGATTTGAAGGGCAAGTTGATGAAATCATTGGGTTCAGAGGACAACCACCCAACCATACACAATCTGAACCCTCTAATTTAAATGCAATAATAAAGAAAACATAAAGCGCACTTTGAAATATGGAAATTATAACCATGTTTTGCAACTTATTGTAAATTTGTAACCAACTAATTATTTATGCCTTCAAGCATAAAGCAAATATACAAGTAATAGTACAATAAAGAAGAAATATTTTATTTTCTAAATAAATAAAGTAGAAATATTTTACATCCTTCGTAAAATGACTACATCTGGCAATGCAAAATCACAAACTAATGCCATCGTTGCATGGCCATCGCTCAGTAATGCCCCTTGACTCTTGAGAGAGACTATAGTGGCAATCCTGATGATAAGGGGAATTTTTAATTGAAAAAATAAAAGTTGATCTCCAAAGACCCGTCAGCTCTATTATGCAAGCTGAAGATAGTAAGCTGAAGGTAGTAAGCTGAAGGGTAAGCTAAAAGTAGTAAGCTGAAGATAGTAAGCTGAAGGTAGTAAGCTGAAGGTAGTAAGCTGAAGGGTTGAAGGTAGTAAGCTGAAGATAGTAAGCTCCTTTCCTTATAGGACTCTAATATTGAACGTGGAAAGCAAGTCATCTTTTTATCATTCATGCGTGGTGATCAAGTCAAGAATACATTGGAGTCGTTAGCTTTAGAGCCGTCAGCTTTGCCTACTCCCTCATTAGGGTCATCAGCTTCGCCTACTGCCTCGTCAGGTTCGTCAGCTTTGCCTACGACCTCGTTAAGGTCGTCAGCTTTAGGGTCGTCAGCTTTGCCTACGACCTCGTTAGGGTCGTCAGCTTTGCCTACGACCTCGTTAGGGTCGTCAGCTTCGCCTACTGCCTCGTCAGGGTCGCCAGCTTTGCCTACGACCTCGTTAAGGTCGTCAGCTTTAGGGTCGTCAGCTTTGCCTACGACCTCGTTAAGGTCGTCAGCTTTAGGGTCGTCAGCTTTGCCTACGACCTCGTTAGGGTCGTCAGCTTTAGGGTCGTCAGTTTTGCCTACGACCTCGTTAGGGTCGTCAGCTTTAGGTCGTCAGCTTTGCCTACGACCTCATTAGGGTCGTCAGCTTTAGGGTCGTCAGCTTTGCCTACGACCTCGTTAGGGTCGTCAGCTTTAAGGTCGTCAGCTTTAAGGTCGTCAGCTTTGCCTACGACCTCGTTAGGGTCGTCAGCTTTAGGGTCGTCAGCTTACTGCCTTCAGCTTGCCCTTCAGCTTACTACCTTCAGCTTACTATCTTCAGCTTACTACCTTCAACCCTTCAGCTTACTACCTTCAGCTTACTACCTTCAGCTTACTATCTTCAGCTTACTACCTTCAACCCTTCAGCTTACTACCTTCAGCTTACTACTTCAGCTTACTATTCTTACCAGCTTACTACCTTCAGCTTACTACCTTCAGCTTGCATAATAGAGCTGACGGGTCTTTGGAGATCAACTTTTATTTTTTCAATTAAAAATTCCCTTATCAGTTGCCCCCCACTCCATAACCTCGTCAGCTTTAGTTGCCGGGTTATGGAGTTAACATCGTCAGAAAGGTCACTTATGTGTGACGCCTCGAGCAGCCTTTATTAAATGCTTGAGCATGTGCCGCGAATTGATCGGTTCTGTTTTCGGATGAGCCTCTATAGTCAACACCCGTGGGCGACACTATTTTTGAGGAAGGTGACGATCTTATGAAGTTCGTGGCAGACCTAAAAGATGATAGCGTCGTCCTTTCCCAGCTTGTTATGGATTTGTTCACGAATCCATCCATTTGTGGATAATGGCATTAGCTTGCTTTTACTTGATGGACTCGTCCACTTGTGGGACAAGTCATACATTTAACCACTTTGTGGATAAGTTCATTCATTTTTGAGGGGTCGTCCGCTTTGTGGACTTAGGCTCATCTACTTCGTAGACTTGGTAATATGCCTGTCCATTTTGTGAACTTAGGCTGATTTGCTTTGTAGACTTTGGTCAAGTTTATGGATTCATATTAAACTCGTCTACTTTGTAGACTTGGCAATAAGCCCGTCCACTTTGTGGACTTACGCTCGTCTACTTTGTAGACTTGGTAATAAATTTGTCCACTTTGTGGACTTAGCAATAGACTCAATGATAAACTCGTCCACTTTGTGGACTTAATAATTTTTCATTCTCTCAGTTTGAGGTGTCCACTTTGGACTCATCAATGTCATCCACCTTGTGGATTTAATAGGGTCGTCCACTTTGTGGACTTATTGAGGTGACTAAGTGTTGGTACCTCATCACCATTTTAGGTCGTCCACTTGTAGTCGACTTAGTATGGTGATCATCTACCCATAGACGACTTCGGTCATACGTCTACCCGTAGGTGACTTAACGTAATGACTATTCACCCGTAGGCAACTTTGACCACGTGTCTACCCGTAGGTTGCTTAGCGTAGCGACCGTCTACCCATAGGTGACTTAGCATAGTGACCGTCTACCCGTAGGTGACTTAGCGTAGTGACTGTCCACCCGTAGGCGACTTTGGCCATGCGTCTACCCGTAGGTGACTTAGCATAGTGACCGTCTACCCGTAGGTGACTTAGCGTAGTGACCGTCCACCCGTAGGCGACTTTTTGGCCATGTGTCTACCCGTAGGTGACTTAACATAGTGACCGTCCACCCGTAGGCAACTTTGGCCATGTCTAAATAAACTCCTCTTATTATAATAAACCATGCATTCATAGAAAAAGTAGTTCTTAAAACGAAAACCTGCCCTTTGGGCTTTGTAGCAAAAACTAAAGTAAATAGAAAAACTAAGTATAACTAAAATTCACTAAGGTAAACTAGAAATAAAGGGGTGCCGCTCTTCATGCCATCCTTTTTACTGGTAGTACTTCCGTAGGTGCTTGGTGTTCCATGGGTGGTGTAGCTTCTGTCCGTCCAGCATCTCCAGTTCTCGCCATCTTCCGCCCTCTGTCCTGTCGCGTATCCTCCTGTCTTTCTCTCTTCTCTCGAGTCAGAAGCGCGTCTTCAGCATTCATGTACTTGGTGGCCCTGTAGAGTACTTCCGACATGGTCTTGGGGTCATTTTTGTATAGTGAGAACAAAAACTTACCCTTTCGCAACCCATTTGTGAGGCTGCTACAAGTATTTTGTCGTCGGCTTCGTCGATCGATAGCGCTTCCTTATTGAAGCGTGTTATGTAGGATCTCAGAGTCTCGTCCTCTCGTTGCTTGATACTCATCAAGCATGCCGTGGACTTCTTATACCTGTGTCCCCCAATAAAGTGTGTAGTGAACTGAGCGCTTAGCTCCTTGAAAGTGCTGATGGAGTTCGGCGTCAATCGGCTGAACCATACCCTTGCGGGGCCCTTCAGCGTTGTAGGGAAGGCCCTACACATGATTTCGTCCGCTACCCCTTGAAGGTGCATCAAGGTCTTGAAGGTCTCTAGGTGATCCAGAGGGTCCTTCACTCCGTCGTAACTGTCTATATGCGGCATGCGAAATTTATGTGGTAGGGGGAAGGAATTGACAGCTGCAGTGAACAGCGAGTCGGTGCGATTTACCAGATCGTCAAGGTCGCTAGATACCCGTCCTTTGAGGGCACTCATCATGACCTCCATTTGTTCCTTTATTGCCTGTATCTCCATGGCAATGTGTGGTTGAGTTGCATCCGTGAGGGATGGCATGCTCAGATTTTGACGCTCCGGTCTACTAGGAGCATTACTGCCTTCCAGCCTTTCTCGTTCTCTTCTATCGGCACTGGTGCCTTCTTGGTCCTGCTCTTGAGTGCCGTGACCTGCATTTTTCTGGCATAACTGTTCCTCCAAATCGTTGTTTTGCTTAGTGAGGCGTTCCACGGTTGCAATGAGAGTCTGCACCTGTCTCTCGAGTGCAATTGGGCGTGGTTCGTCTCCTTGAACGTTGTTAGTGGTCGCCATCGAGCGAGTAAGTACCATGCAACTCTTTGTCCGGGAAGCGATAATATGGCTTACAAGTTGTAAAAATCTTCCCCACAGACGGCGCCAACTGATGATGCCGAAAAAACCACCAGTGAGCCACACGGTCCTCGCACACTCGAAACAGCACCTGCACAACACAAAAGCTGAAGGCCTTAAGAGGAGTACCGGTATGGTACCGGCCAAATACCCTCCGAAGGTCAAGTTAGAACTTCTCACAACTCTAAAGCGTTAGAGCGGGGTCAATTATGCGTACCTTGGCTTGTGAGGGTATTGGGGTTTTTATAGTAGTAGAGGGTGGACCTCTCTTCCTTGGAGTAGAAGTCTTTTCCTTATAGGAATCCTTATGAGCGTAGATTACGGAATCCTTTCCTTATAGGACTCTAATATTGAACGTGGAAAGCAAGTCATCTTTTTATCATTCATGCGTGGTGATCAAGTCAAGAATACATTGGAGCCGTTAGCTTTAGAGCCGTCAGCTTTGCCTACTCCCTCATTAGGGTCATCAGCTTCGCCTACTGCCTCGTCAGGTTCGTCAGCTTTGCCTACGACCTCGTTAAGGTCGTCAGCTTTAGGGTCGTCAGCTTTGCCTACGACCTCGTTAGGGTCGTCAGCTTTGCCTACGACCACGTTAGGGTCGTCAGCTTCGCCTACNCAGGTAGAGGGTGGACCTCTCTTCCTTGGAGTAGAAGTCTTTTCCTTATAGGAATCCTTATGAGCGTAGATTACGGAATCCTTTCCTTATAGGACTCTAATATTGAACGTGGAAAGCAAGTCATCTTTTTATCATTCATGCGTGGTGATCAAGTCAAGAATACATTGGAGCGTTAGCTTTAGAGCCGTCAGCTTTGCCTACTCCCTCATTAGGGTCATCAGCTTCGCCTACTGCCTCGTCAGGTTCGTCAGCTTTGCCTACGACCTCGTAAGGTCGTCAGCTTTAGGGTGTCAGCTTGCCTACGACTCGTTAGGGTCGTCAGCTTTGCCTACGACCTCGTTAGGGTCGTCAGCTTTGCCTACGACCTCGTTAGGGTCGTCAGCTTCGCCTACTGCCTCGTCAGGGTCGTCAGCTTTGCCTACGACCTCGTTAAGGTCGTCAGCTTTAGGGTCGTCAGCTTTGCCTACGACCTCGTTAAGGTCGTCAGCTTTAGGGTCGTCAGCTTTGCCTACGACCTCGTTAGGGTCGTCAGCTTTAGGGTCGTCAGCTTTGCCTGGTCGTCAGCTTTGCCTACGACCTCGTTAGGGTCGTCAGCTTTAGGGTCGTCAGCTTTGCCTACGACCTCGTTAGGGTCGTCAGCTTTAAGGTCGTCAGCTTTAAGGTCGTCAGCTTTGCCTACGACCTCGTTAGGGTCGTCAGCTTTAGGGTCGTCAGCTTACTGCCTTCAGCTTGCCCTTCAGCTTACTACCTTCAGCTTACTATCTTCAGCTTACTACCTTCAACCCTTCAGCTTACTACCTTCATTCCGTAATCTACGCTCATAAGGATTCCTATAAGGAAAAGACTTCTACTCCAAGGAAGAGAGGTCCACCCTCTACTACTATAAAAACCCCAATACCCTCACAAGCCAAGGTACGCATAATTGACCCCGCTCTAGCGCTTTAGAGTTGTGAGAAGTTCTAACTTGACCTTCGGAGGGTATTTGGCCGGTACCATACCGGTACTCCTCTTAAGGCCTTCAGCTTTTGTGTTGTGCAGGTGTTGTTTCGAGTGTGCGAGGACCGTGTGGCTCACTGGTGGTTTTTTCGGCATCATCACCTGACATGTTCATTGAAGAAAATCCCAACCATGGAATTGGATAAAAATGTGATCTGTAAGCTACATCTACTGCAATGCTGAATTAAACAACAATAAGTTGAATGTAGGGTTCAGACTAGCACATGCTCTGAAAATCCTTAATGATCTATTGCCAACTTATCACGTAAAGGTTGATATGCTGCTAGTTTAAATTTTTATTTTTAAGGTCCTTCACGATTTGACATGTTTTGGTTAATGTATTACCTTCAAAAACATGTTTTACAAACCTTTTTTTAATTTTTAACATTTTTTTTATTATGCTTATCAGTCAAAACAACCAAAAAAATCCTGGTTAAAGCTGATGGAAAGTTTTTTTTTTTTTTTAAAAAAAGAAGAAGAAGAAGAAGAAGAAGAGAGAAATTCTGGTAGCAAGTCACTTTCCATCGTGACGAGTTAATCCCTCACGCTAGATAGGGACGGATCCAGGTGGGGGCTTGAGCCCCCCTTAGGTCCAATTTTTTAAGTTATTATATGTTTAACTTTTGTAGTTGGGCCCTTCTTTCAAAACCTTAGGATCCCTTCTTCTCAATAAGCCTAGCTAGTCTCACTCAAGTAACAACCATCCAACCCAAAAACTTAATAAAAACAATAAAATAAAATAAAAATTCACAATGGTGATTATATTTTAGCAAAAAAAAAAAAAAAAAAACTACTTTACCACCAAAGAACCAAAAAATCATGTATTATTGGAAAAGTTAAAGCTAAATTTTTTGCAACTACAGTAAACTAGTATAAATACCAGTTGACTGTAGCAAGTTATTAAAATTAAAATACAATAATTTATTAAGATTATATCTCTTCCTTCAATTAAAAACTCAAATTCTCTCTCTTCCTTTATTGTTTTAATGAGTTGTTTATATTATTTTAAATGAAGTGATAAAAAAATAGAACATTTAATATCGGGTGTTTTGTAAAGTGAAATGGTAAAATAGAGTTGTTTTTTGATGTGCTAAAAGCTAAGATTTTTAGTACCACCACTGTGAATGCTCTAACCTCAACAAAATAAAAAATCCTAGCCAGCCTAGTATTAAAAAAATATATTATTATTACATTTTTTTTCTTTTTCTTTTTTTATTTTTGTTGGTAATGATTGCATCCTAATGTATTTAGAAACAACAATTTTTTGTATTTATAATTTTTTTAGTACTACATGGATGCTTATTTGGATTTTTTTTTCTTTATACTTTGGCCCCCACTAACTTAAAATCTTGGATCCGTTTCTGTCACTAGATAGCCTTGCCAATCTCAGTACTAATGCGTCTCAGCAAAACTTTAGCCCAAGCGCTAAGGTGAGACAAACAAGATGCTTTACCACTAAACTTCCACCCCGGGGTCATAGCCGGTATAGGTTAGTTCATCCTAATATTTTACTTAGTAAATTTCAAAAAAGTATCAATATTGATTTAATGGTCAATATAATAAATAACATATAATTAAACAAAATTTAGCATACATATAACTCTTTCTTATTGTTACACTAACATTTTATTATATTATTAAAGTAAAAGAATATCATAATTGGATTATATGTTTTCTATGTTCTTAACAACCTTTTCAAATTTTGTGTCAATTGAATGTTATATACTATTTGATCAATAATCTCATCGTATATATTATATTATAGTAGATGAGGAAAGGAAGTGTAACGACCCCACCCCAACTGTGTAGATATTGTCCGTTTTAGGACCTATATCTCTCACGGTTTTGTTCTTTCCCAAAGCACACAGCAGTGGGAGAAAAGGCATCTACACATTAAATGGAGGTCATTTTTTATAAACGCGTTCCCATGTGCTACCCTATGCAATGTGGGATTCCATGGAATGCAAGACCCCCCTTTAATGTGTAGAAGACTTTTCCCCCACTGCTATGTGCTTTGGAAGAGAACAAAACTGTGAGGGGTATGGGTCCTAAAGCGAACAATATCTACATAGTTGGGACAGGGTTGTTCCAGATGGTATCAGAGCCGGCCTGGAAAACTCGTGTGGGCTTAGAGACACTACCCCACAAAGTAGGCCCTAACAAGGACGTTAGGGATTTAAGTGGAGGAGATTGTGATGCCCTAATTTGATTCTTTTCCCCCACTGCTATGTGCTTTGGGGGAGAACAAAATCGTGAAGGATATGGGTCCCAAAGCGGACAATATCTACACAGTTGGGGTGGGGTCTTCACATGAAAGACTAGATCGGAGACCTCAAAAATTCCAATAGAGTTGTAATTGAGTTGGAATAAGTTGTTTATCTTTTTAAACTGTACATGCAGGATCTCTGGACGGGTGATTCAGTTTGTACGCCTTATTATCCTACTGGCTCTTCTTGTGATGAACCGGTAAATTTTCATTCATATCTTTTTGGGGTTTTGGAAGAGTTTTTATGGAAGCATCCAAAATGTTTGAGAAGAGATGCTGTAACCTACTACAGTTAGTGTAACAGGTTATGGTATTATTAAATGAATTTGGGGAAGCTCTGCTTGCTATTTATTTATTTTTTTGTGTGCAGCTTCAACAAAGGCTAATTTTGACGAGATTTTCTTCAAATAAGATAGGCGTTGGTGTGGTAACTCAGGATTGCAATGGAGATATCTCATTTTAAGGTTTGGATGGAGGAAACCCTCTCCTTGCATGGTTGGTGTTTTTGACAACAATATAACCATTTCACAGTATTTTACTATTAAGATCTAGCGATCTACTTTTTTTTCTCTATTTAAAAAAAAGAAAAAAATTCAGGATAGATAGCTTTATTGAATAGAAAGAACAAACATACAGAACAAATTAGATCAAATAAGGAGGTACATAATATTAATGACATAAAAGACTAGTAGTGTGGGGGCAAAAACACAATACTCTAAAAATTGTACTTGAACTCCTGAACAACACAACTAATTTCTAATTAAAGAGGGGTAAAATTACACTTTGATTGATAAAAATCGGTTTCCTGAGTTACAAATGGAGTAACACAAGTTTTTGCTCTCACTATTTTCTCTTTCTTGTTCTACTTTGTAAATTTTTTTGGATCCACCTTCTTGTTGGTACTCCCCTCCTTTTATCCTCCCACTTCCCCTCCTTTCCAACTGTTCCTCTCTTAGCTGGAATTGTGGAGATACTTGCCACATTAGATTCCTCTTCTGCCATTTCTTAATTATGAAGGTAGACTTTTGAGATGTTTTTACTATTCAAACCAGTCATTCAGTATTTAATGGAACTGACATTAGGTAGAAACAACTCATTAATACAGATGTGACTGTTACATTGGGCTCTATATCTCTTCTTCGCGTTTCTTGGGATGAGATCTAAAGTTGGGTCCTTGGTGAGCCAGCTTGTTGCTTCTCAGTTAGGTCACTTTATCTTGAGATAAACATGTTCCTCGAATCACTTTGGTAACCAGCCCAGATGGTTTCTTTTCTTTTGGACTTGGGCTTTTCTATGTTTGCATATGGGCCGGGCCCTTTCCATGGAGGTGGTTCTTTGGAATATTCTCCTCGGCTCAAAGGCCACGGGATAGCTTTAATCCAGTCCCCCACAAGTAGTATATTGTTAATGTTATTTATAGTTTCCTATTAATATTATATATATTGTTCTAGTAAAATCAAAAACTTATATTTCTTTATACAAAAAATTTCTGTGCATTGCATGGGTTGATGTTGAATAAAAATCAATTAATGCGACTTTTAAAACAAGGTGCTTTTGGTTTATCTAAGGGAATCCATGGGAGCATACTGCTAAGAAGTGAGAAGATTTGTGGTGGTGGTGGAAAATTTAGGATAAATTAAACAAGAACGCTTGCCAAGTGTTCATGCTATGCATATATTTGTCTTATTTATTTATTTATTTATTTTTTTTTTTGAGAAGCCAGGTCAGAGACCTGGGAATTATTTATTTGATTATTAGAAAGGATCATAGTAATGTGAAAGAAAATTTTGTAATAGTCCCTTGGTGGTTCATTTTCAAGAATTGAAGTGGTTAAATTGCTATTGCTTTAAAATTAATGGCATGTTTGGATGTTTAAAAAAAGAAGGGGAGTAGAGTAGAGGGAGAGAGAGTAATGCAATTACTTTGTTTGGAAGTTTTTTAAAGAATGAGGGAGAGGGGTTTGGAGGAGTTTGGAGGGATTTGGACTCCCTCTAGCCCCTCAATTTTAATTCCCCCAAATTAGAAAGATTTGGATGGGGAGTAGAGTACATAAACTATTGACCAAGTAAATTACCTAATTTACCCTTATTATATTAACAAAATTACACAAGGGGAAGGGCTAATTACTCCCTTCCCCCTTACTAATTTTAAAAACATTCAAATAAGGTGGAGGTGAATCATTCTCCTCTACTCTCCTCCCCACTACTCCCCTTCCCTCTACTCCCCTCTACTCTCCTCCCTCTCTAAACTTCCAAACAAGCCATAATGCAGTATAAAATTGAGGTTGAATGATTACCAAAAATAAAACTAAGGTTGAAATTGATTCCATGTAATAATATAATTTACCTTACAGAATTTTAGGGGCAAAAATAAAGACAATTAGTGTCAAACATTATTAGGACGAAATGTATTGCAAAAGGTTGTTTAGTACCATCTAATTTGATATTGCACTACATGAGGTAAGTTCTTCGATTTCCAAAATCCTCATTTATTAGTTGTTTTGTGACTGCCAATGTATACCATTTTACAAAACCTGCTACTAATTTTCTTAATTTTGATACCAAATGATCACTTTTTATTTTTTTAATAAACGTCAAAATTTCATTCAACCACAAAAGGTATACAACTGGAGAAACTTAATGCAAGCATTGTTATAATCTAAATTATGTATACGGTCGAATTCTCGAATTCAACACAGGGAGTCCAACTTTTGTCTAATATAAAGAAATCCAATTATTAGAAGACTACATTTTTTTAACTAAGCAATTTAGAGAAAGAAAAATTGTAAATGACATTCAGAGAATGAGAAACATAAATTCTAATCCAAAGCTTGGAGTGCATGAGGTTATTTAGTTTTCTAGAAGAAGATGCCATTCGTTTGATGATACTCTCTTTGATTGGAGTGTGGTCTTTTCTCATTTTTCTTGTTCTTCTTTTTCTATTTTTCTTGACCGTTGTACTTTTGTTTTATGATTTGTGCCCCCATAGTACATCCCCAATGTACTCGGTTTGGCACTTTTTCTATTATTAATAATATTCTTACGTTACTTATCAAAAAATAGAGAGGGGGGAGTGGATGGGGGTTATTAGGGTAAAATTGGAATTCTGAAATAAGATTTGTTGTGCATGGGCACAATAAAAAGAAAAACAAAGGATTTCTGTTATAAAAAAAAGAAGAATTTAATGGAATATAGTCATGGGAGGGGCAATTTGCTTTTACCAGTCAATAGGAAAAAGGAAGGGGGGGGGGGGGGGGATTGCCCGATTTTATATTTTAAAGGGGGCTTGAACTTGAACCCATAATTAAGAGGGGAAATATTGGTTATTTATTATTGTCAAGATTATTTATGGATTTGCTTCAGTTCTTTATACTTCTAAAAAAAATTATTTTCCTGTTTTAATGGTGGATGCTGGATATTTTTTATTCTTTTCATTCTTTCTTTCCTTCATCTTTTCAGTCAAGTCCTTGTGAGATGCAGGTGGCATTGATTTTTGTTTAATTGTTTATTTCCCTCTAAAGAGTAAAGAAATGATGGAAGATTATGGTATTCTTTGGTTTTGGGTAATGAATGAGAAACTTTGTGCCTCAAGGATAATATCTCTTATCATCATGAGATGAGTGGGTGGTGAGACAGGTTTGGGGAGGCCTAGTGGTATTGTATGTAGAAGACAAACTGTAGGTCGTCTGAATGGGGAAATTGTTTACCCTAGTATACTTCTTGTATACTTAGGTGACTCCTTTTTCTGATTTATATATATTTTTATTGCCTATAAAAAAAATTCCCTCCATCCAACTTACATTTATTTTTCTCTAATGTGGCTAATAGTGTCATAAATGGATTGCTAATATAGCTTTTTTGGTTGACATCATATTTTTATATTATGTGGCACTTGTTTTTTCCCCCCTTCTCTCCTCTCCCTTCCGTTTCTTTTCTCTCTTTCTTCATTTCTTCTCCAGCCGTTGTCCAATTCTCTTTCTTCCCTCTTCTCTCCATGCTGTGCCCTCAAGAAACCACAACAACAACAACAAAGAATTGAGATTCACAGTGAAATCCCAAGCAACAAGAGCAAACTCACAAAAGATATCCATTCAAGCATTTTGACAAACTCCTCATGGGTAACATACCAAAACTCTAATTCCATTTTTAAAAAATTGACCAAAACTGAACCCCACTTATAATCTTATCAACAAAATGATCACAGTCTCATCACAACACAACCAAATTGAACAAAATAAAGAAAGGAAAGGACACCAACATTCCTCCAAAGGAGAACTTGAAGAAAAAGAACTCACTTAACCTTATTGGCTCCTTTGCCATTGTTTCTGAGTCTTAACTTTATTGGGGTTTTGGTTTTTCACAGCTTGATTTTGATGGGATGGGGTTTTGAGTTTAGTTTTATTCGATAATGTTGTTTTTGAGTTCAAATTATATTGGGATTCTTCATAATTAGTGTTTATTCTTCATGGGCTTGTTCATCATACATGGATATGTCAAACAATCGGTGGACGGAAAATTTTGGTAGGGGCCAATTTGGGAATTTGGTGTTGGTGGCTGTTGGTCTATGGGTGATGTGGTGGAATTTGGAGCATGGTTGTCTTGGGTGGATCTTGGCCATAGGCACGAAATTGTTATTTTTTCAATATTTGAGGAACCACAATTGAGCTTTTTAAATTTGAGGGACCAAAATTGAACTTAACCCCAA
The DNA here is from genome assembly GCF_002906115.3 of Quercus suber. Lineage (NCBI taxonomy): Eukaryota > Viridiplantae > Streptophyta > Magnoliopsida > Fagales > Fagaceae > Quercus > Quercus suber. Next base: position 1,022,340 of record NW_027069590.1, on the reverse strand, counting down.
ATTTTAGGGACCAAATATATAATTAACCCAAGACTCTAAATACGTAATTAACCATAGCAGAAACAGTAGAACATATTGGTATGGTGATAGATAAATTTGGCCAAGAGCCTTGTTGCTCAACTGATTGGCACTCTTGATGTCTCCATTGGAGACATCCAAGGTTCAAATCCCTCCTCCGTTGTAATTATTGAATTAAAAAAAAAAAAAAAAAAAGGAAATGCTTAACATTTAAAAAAGAAAAGAAAAAAGAAGATAAATTGGAGCCAAAAAAAAAAGAAAAAAAAAGGAAAAGAACTGGTGAAGGGTTTTGAAGAATTTATTTTTATCTAGATTTATATGTTCATTGGGTTTAATGGATTTGGAAATCCACTCTGTAGTTTGAAGTTATATTATGGTTTCTGCCTTGGGATTTTTACATATGATAGCATTACAATTAATCTCTTACTAGTATGATATTCCTAGAAACATAAGTTTACTTATTTTTGAGTATATGATTGGCATCAAGCAATGCATAGAAAAAATGACAGTTTTCTGGTCTTGGCCAATAAAGTCTCACCCTAATGGACTAATTATCATGGGTTTGACTTACTTCCAATACTTTTTTAACTGGAATCTCATTTTGTTTTAATAAAAAACTGTCACATCATTCACTAATTAAATAAAATATGGAGATTAAAATCCACTACCACTTGTTATTGTATATTTAAAACAAAAGAACACGTCAGTTGAAAAAATACTAGAGATAAGCCAAATCCAATTATCACAAACTGCTTAAGAACAAAGTTTTCCTCCAAACTGGTTTGGAAGAATCTCCTCCAACCCACACTGTGTCGATTCATAAGACCATCCATGTATACTATTTATCAAGTCACGTGACACATTAAAAACTGCCACGTAATTGCTTGAAAGAATTTTCCTCCAAACTTTGGAGGTATACTTTTTCCTCATAAATATTGTTGGTTTATGCATTACTGAAGCTTTTCTACCTTTTTTTAATTAAAAAAAATGTTTATTATCATTGTCATTATTATTATTATTATTATAATTATTATTGGATTTCCAGAGCTGGCAAAAAGGAACTGAAA